>NW_021604563.1:10167900-10245806 GCF_004785775.1 Grammomys surdaster
TATATATATATATATACATATACACATGTATATATAAACACACAAATATATAAATATGTATAAAATGGGTGTACACATACACACATATGCCCCTTTCTTGTTGTGGATAGTCCCAGTCTTGTATTTTGATGCTAGTTCCACTTTCCTGGGAGTGGCTGCAGAGGGGGAGTGAGTCTGTATACAGGTGACTTCTTGTGAACCTTCTGTCCAATTAAATTTGTAAGATAAAGGCTAGAGCCAGTGATTGGGCAGTAGAAGAGAAGGTGGAGAAAAAGCCTTATGGGAAGAGAGTGGAAAAGGTAGTCAACAGAAGAGGAAGTCGAAGGAGGAGGAAGTCGATGAAGGAGCAGGAGGAAGAGAAGAAGCACATGGCCTGGAAAAACTGCAAGTTTTAAGAGATCTCATAGCTGGGGAATAGAGTAGTGTAAAGGTAAATCTGCCCAATCTAGGCATACAGTTTATATCCATAATTATTGAGTTGTACTTTCCTTGACTGGTCTTATTTGGGTCGGAGATTTACCTCAACACTTTCTGACTGATTACTAAACTGGGGATCATGAAACACAGTCTCATCACATTTGCAAAATTTATAAATTATTTTCAGTATAAGAAAAATACATACTTACAGAAATAATATTTGAAAAAAATAAATGACATAATTTACATATGTTTCACTCATTCTTTTTCTTTCTGATATAAATTTTTTATGACATAGGATACTCATATAAAACCTGTGCCTTGTTACACTAAAATGTTGCTCAAAATTATGCTCTGAAGGACATTTTTTTTCCTACAACAGGTTTCTTTGACTTCAAGAAGTGAATAAAAAAAATCCACAATTCTCCTTTTCCGGTGGGGAGAAAAAAACTGTCTGACAGTGAAAATCTTCATTGTGTGTCTACCAGCATAACAGCTAAATTGCTATGGGAAGAAAAGAAGTTAAAAACATAACAAGAATGTTAATGTCAGTGTACAATTTACACCTTCAGACAAGTGGGACCTTATACAGAAATTGGTATTTTCATTAAAAAAATTGTCTGTAATGTTCATTGAATCTTTCTATGCCTAAAGGAATATTTTTCTTAAAGTTTAAAATTTTATTTTGGATGTGTGTTGTGTTTGTATGTAGAAATGACTGTTCATGTCACAAAAGTAAGTGCAAACATATTTAATTACTCTTTATATTAAAAGAATCAAAATTAATCTTTATAATAAAATTAAATATATATTATATTTAAATCAATTTATATTATTAACATTGAAATCATGAAAGAACATGAAGGAATTCTCTAGCATCAACTTGATTTTTCATACTTGTATTTACATATATATTTAGTTATTAAAACTCTCCTAGTATGTTCCCACAGGCATCTTAGAATCTCTAAATAAGCACAGAGGACAACCTATACTACTATACACAACAAAAGCCTCAATTACATTAGTTGGCATCAAATGGTTTTAGAGCAGAATTCTACTAGTTCTTCAAAAAAGAGAAAATACAAATACTCCTTGAACTATTTCATAAAATAAAAACAGAAGGAATACTGCTAAACTCATTCTTAGAAGCCATTGTCACCCTGATATCTAAAGCACACAAAGACTCAACAAAGAAAAAGTATTTCAGACAAATTTCTCTTATGTATACTGATGCAAAAATACTTACAAACTGAATCCAGGAACACATAAAAAACGTCATCCAACATGATCATGTAGGCTTCATCCCACGGATGCAGGGATAGTACAATATACAAAATCCATCAACAAAACCCACCATACAAACAAATTTAAAGGAAAAAAGAAACATGATCATCTCAATGATTGCTAAAAGAGCTTTTGACAAAATCTAACACCCTTCCAACTTAAAAGTTTTACAGAGATCAGGGATAAAAGACACATACCTAAACATAATCATAGCAATATACAGGAAGAAAACAGCCAATATCAATCTAAACATGAGGAAACTTAAAGCAGTTACACTAAAATCAAGGATAAAACAAGGCTGCTCTGTCTCAAACTACCTCTTCAAAATAGCACTTGGCTGCATACAAAATTAACTCAAAGAAATCAGTAAGCCCTCCCTTATATAAAAGATGAATGAGCCAAGAAATAAATTAGGGAAACCACACCCTTTAAATTAGACATGAATAATAGAACATGTCTTTGTATAACTCTAATCAAGCTAGTAAAAGACTTATATGACAAGAATGCCAAGTCTGTGAAGAAACGAATTTAGGAATATATCAGAATTTGGCAAGATCTCCCATGCTCATGGATCAATAGGATGAATATAAGGAAAATGGCCAACTTGCTAAAAGATTTCTGCAGATTGAATGCAATCCCCACCAAAATACTGATACAATATTTTACAGATTATGACAGAGCAATTGTCAACTTCATATGGAAAAACTAAAAAAACCCAGGATAGCTAAAGCAATCCTGCATAATAAAAGAATTTCTGTAGGAATGACCATCCCTGACATCAAGATGTACTACAGAACAATACAATAAAAATTGTTTGGTATTGTGATAAAACAGACAGATTGATCAATGGAATTGAATCCAAGACCCTGAAATAAAGCCTCGTACTTATAGAAACTTGAATGATAAAGTAGGAAAACCATTCAAGAGAAAGCATCTTCAACAAATGGTACTGGTCTATTGGGTTGTCTGTATGTAGAATAATATAAATAGATTCATATCTATCATCCTGTACAAAACTCAAGTCCAAGTATATTAAGGACTTCAATATAAATCCAGATACACTAAAGCTAATAGAACCAAAAATGGTAAACAGCCTTGAACTCTGTACAGAGACAGTTTCCTGAACAGAACAAGAATGGCTCAGGCTCTAAGACCAACAGTTGATAAATGAGACATCATGAAATTGAAAAGCTTCTATAAGGCAAAAGATACTATCCTTTTGACAAAACAGCATTCTACATCTAGGGAAAGGATATTCAGCAACTCTAAATGTGACATAGGGCTAATATTCAAATTTTACAAATTTGTTTTTTGACAAAACAGCATCCTACAAATTGGGAAAGAATATTCAGCAACATAGGGATAATATTCAAATTTTACTAAGGATTTTAAAAGTTAAACACAAACAACCAAAAAAAAATGCCAAATCAAAATAATAGGTTACACAGACAAACGGAATTTTCAATAGAGGAATCTTGAATGGCCATGAAAACGAAAAGAAAATTTCAAAGTCCTTAGTCATCAGGGAAATACAAATCAAAACAACTCTGAGATTCCATCTTATCATCTTACACCCATTAGAATAAGTAAGATCAAAAACTCAAGTAATAGCACATTTTGGAAAGCATGTGGAGCAAAGGAGCACTCCTCCATTGCTGTCAGGAATGCAAACTCACAGAATCACTTTGGAAATCAATGTGGGGGTTCTCAGAAAATTGGAATAGTTCTACCTCAAGACCAAGCTATACAATTCCTGGGCATATCTGCAAAAAATGCCACACTATACCACAGGTACAGTTGCTCAGCTATGGTTGTAACTGCTTTATTCATAATAGTCAATAACTGGAAGCAACCTAGATGTCCCTAAACTGAAGAAGGCATGAAGAAAATATGGTACACCTACACATCAGCATACTATTGAGCTACTGAAAAATAAAGACATTATGAATTTCAAGGGAAATGGATAGATTCTTGAGAATATCATCGTGAATAAGGTGACTCCGACACAAAAGGTATGAATATGTATTCACTTTTAAATGGATATTAGCCATAATATACAGGATACTCATGCTACACTCCACAGACTAAACAAAGCTGAACAAGAAGGACAGACCATTGGAGATCTGTTTAAGAAATTTCCTTCTGTGCCAGTGAATTCCATACTCCATCCCACTTTCTCTTCTATTAGGTTCAGTGTATATAGATTTATGTTGAGATCCTTGATCCACTTGGAATTTAGCTTTGTGCAAGGTGACAAATATGGATCTGTTTTGGTTTTTTTACATACTCATTGCCATTTAAATGAGCACCATTTATTAAAGATGCTTTCTTTTTTCCATTGTATATTTCGGGATTCTTTGTCAAAGATCAAGTGTCCATATGTTTTTTATTTTATTTCTAGCTCTTCAGTTCTATTCCATAGATCAACCTGTTTGTCTCTATACCTATACCATACCATTTTTTTTTGACTATTGTTCTATAGTATTGCTTGAGGTCAGGCATGGTAAATCCCCTAGAAGTTTTTTTATTGTTTAGAATTGTTTTTGCTATCCTGAGTTTTTTGTTTTTCCATATAAAATTGAGAATATCTCTTCCTATGTTTTTGAAGAATTATGCTGGAATTTTGATAAGGATTACATTGAATCTGTACATTGCCTTTGGTAGAATGGCCATTGTTACTATAGTAATTCTATCAATCCCTGAGCATAGAACATCTCTACATTTTCTGAGGTCTTCTTTGACTTCTTTCGTGAGAGACTTGAAGATTTTGTTCTACATATCTTTCAATTGTTTGGTTAGAACTACCCCAAGATATTTTATATTATTTGTGACTATTATGAAGCATGTTGTTTCCCTAATTTCTTTCTCAGTCCATTTATCATTTGTATAAAGGAAGGCTACTGATTTGCTTTAGTTAATTTTATATCCAGTCATATTGTTGAAGTGATTTATCATCTATAGAGGTTCTTTGGTAGAATTTTTGGTGTCATTTATATATACTGTACAACTCATTCAAATTGTTATATTTTCAAATCAGTCAGAATATACTCAAACAAAATGAAAGAATATGGAAAAAAAAGAAAATTTCTTCAATAAATTGTTCTGGCTAACTGGCAATCAGTGTGTAGATAAATGAAAAAAATCCATATTTGTCACTTTCCATAAAGCTCAAGTTCAAGTGGATCAAGGAACTCTATATAAAACCAGGTACACTGAATCTAATAGAAGAGAAAGTGGGAAAGAGTCTTGAACTTGTTGGCATGGGGAAAATTTCCTAAACAGAACTCCAAGAGCTCAGACTCAAAAATTGATAAATGGGACCTCATAAAACTAGAAAGCTTCTGTAAGGCTGAGGACATAGTCAATAGGACAAATTGACCACCAACAGATTGGGTCTCATATCCAATAGAGGGCTAATATCAAAAATATATAAAAAACTCAAGAAGCTAACTATCAAAAAACCAAACAGCACAATCAAATAAATGGGGTATAGAACTAAACAAAGAATTCACAACAGAGGGATATTGAATAGCCAAGACATACTTAAAGAAATGTTCAAAGTCCTTAGTCATCGGGGAAATGCAAATGAAAGAGACCCTGAGATTCCACCTTACACCAATCAGAATGACTAAGATCAAAATTTCAGGTACAACACATGTTGGCTGGGATGTGGAGAAACAGGAACACTCCTCCATTGCTGGTGGGATTGCAAACTCATACAACCACTCTGAAAAACAGTCTCAAGTTTCCTCAGAAAATTGGAAATAGATCTACTTGAAGATCTAGCTAGCTGTACAACTCTTGGGCTTATACCCAAATGTGGCATGTTATATACCATGCCACAAGGGCACATGGTTCACTATGTTCATAGTGGCCTTATTTGTGATAGCCAGAAGCTATGTGACAGCACAGATGTCTCATAATGGAAGAATGGATACAGAAAATGTGGCTTGCTTATGCAATAGAATACTATTCAGCTATTAAGAATGAGGACACCATGAGCTTTGCAGGCAAATTAATGGAACTAGAAAACATCATCCTGAGTGAGGTAACTCAGATTCAAAAGGACATGCATTGTATACACTCACTAATAAGTGGATATTAGCCCCCAAAGTACAGAATACCCAGGATAAAATCCACAGAACTCAAGAAGGTTAACAAACTCAAGGGCCCAAATGGAGAGAAGCTGCTCACCACTGTGGTTGAATTAGTAAAATGTTGGAAGGAAGAAGTTGAGGAGAACATTGACCCCATAGGAAGACCAGCAGTCTCAACTAACCTGGGTCCCTGGTATCTCTCAGGCACTAAGCCATCAACTGGTCAGCATACACTATCTGTTCTGAGCTCCCTCATCCCCCTGACATATATATAGCTTAGAACTGCCTGATCTGGCCTCAGTGAGAGAAGATGTACCTAACCCTGGAGAGACTGGAGGGCCCTTCTAATGGGGAAGCCTGGTGGAGTGGCAACATCCTCTTGGAGACAAGGGAGGAGACGTAGATGAGGAACTATTGGAGGGCAGACCAGGGGGGGAATAACGACTAGATTGTAAAAAGACATTAAATATAAGTTAAAAAAAGGATAGCCCAGACATGGATTCTTGAACATCATTCAGAAGGGGGAATTAAACAGTCATAGGAAGCAGATGGAGGAAACGAACTGGGTGGGAGAGGGTATGGGCAGGAAATCGGGAGTGGGGTTTAAGAATCAAGTGTTAGGAAAGAGAGAGAATGGACAGATGGCCATGAGAATTAATGGCAACTGCAGCTGGAGAGGTGGGTGAAATCTTGAAGATATGCCAGAGACCTGGTATAAAGAAGGCTCCTATAGATCAATGGGGGTGACCTTAGTTGAGAAGTTCAGTAGTGGAGATATGGATCCTGAACAGACCACCTCCTGTAGCAGGATAGGAACTGCAGTGGAGCTATAAGGAAACTAACCCACCCACAAAACATTTCACCCAGATTATATTCTCCCTACAAGAAATGTAAGAACAGTAAATGGAGCAGAGCCTGAGGGGATGTTCAAGCAATAACCAGCCCAACTAGAAACCCATCTCATAGGCAAGCAAAACATCCCTGACACTATTAATGATATTCTTTTAAGTTAGCTTGGCTGTCCTCTGGGAGGCTCCAGCCAGCATCTCAGAAAGATTTAGAGACCTACAGCCATACATTGTATGCATTCAGCTTGGGACTCTTATGGGAGAGGTGGGAGAAGGCTTGTGGGCCCAGAAGGGATAGAAATTCCACAGAAAGACTAAGAGAGTCAAATAACCTGGATCCGAGGAGGCTTTCAGAGACTGATCCACTAGTCAAATAGCATATATAGGCTGTACCTAGGTCCCATGCATATATGAGCTGCTTAATTTTCATGCAAGTCCTGAACAAATGGAGAGGGAGTTATCCCTAAAGTTGTTGCTTGTCTGTCTGATCAGTTTTCCTAACTCAGCTCTCTCTTATAGTCTCAGTGGGAGAAGAAATGCCTAGCACTGCAGAGATTTGATTTGTCATGGTGGCAGGATATATTAGGCAGAGGAGGGGCAGATGCTCCACACTCTCAAAGAAGTGGAATGAGGAGGAACTATGGAAGGGGGAGTAGGATAGGGGGCAATGATTGAGATGTAAATAAAAATATATTCTGAATGGAAAAATTGATAGCATTTTAGTTTTAACATGGTAGCATTAAAATTTATAAAATATTATGCTAAGTGAGTTTCTAATAAATCACTGTAACACTCTATATTATACTATTTCTACATCAATGCTTAAGAATGTGGATAGTAGGCAAAACCAAAGGGATAAAATTGAGACTAATGATTGGCAGAAGTCAGTATAGTAGGAGAGAAATGGAAAGATGAGAAAGTGTCTTATGTCTGCTATTGTTTTTCTTTTAGAAATAACTACAATATTAAAACTAATTTTGGTGACACTTGCATAACCCTGTTCATGATGTAAATCTATAAATTATGTCCTTCAATCAAGTGAGATCTATAACAGATCACATGTTTTATTAAATAAATGTGTGTATCTCTTCCTCAGAACAGGACTTCGTAAAGTAAACTATATAAGAAAAACATTATGTGACAATTTGGCTGTCTTACTTAAAGCCATTGTGTTTTCCTGGTCACTCAAACTAAGGATAACAGAATTTCAATAATATTAGCTATTATGATAGCTATTAACATTACTTTTATTATTTTGTATAAATTTAAATGAAATTTGATGCTGTAGACATTCTTGCTGTAATATGTTTTTAAGTGAAAAAGCTTTCTCTCATTGAAAAGTTTGACAAAAACTAACTATGCCCACTACCAATTACTGGTCTTCATGTACATGTATATGCAAGCATCTATGTGTATTTTTTATTACCATTTAATTAAAGAAGCAAGGAGAAGGAAAAAGGGGGCCTATATACTTGTAGAGATAAATGTGTTAGGGAAGATAAAAGTATAACTCAATCTTACTTATATAAGTTATCAACATTGTTGGTAACATTCAAATCTCTCTTGTTAAGTAAAGCATGCTCACATGATTCCTAAACTGTTAACCTACAGAGGACTCCTTGCTTCACCCTGATTAAATGGTAGTCAAAATGGTACACAAATCTATATTCTATATGTATGTGTATATATATATATATATATATATATATATATATATATATGTATATATATGTGTGTGTGTGTGTGTGTGTGTGTGTGAGTGTGTGTGTGTGTATGTGTGTGTGTGTGTTTGTGTGTGTGTGTGTATTATATATTACAGCTGTCCGAAAGGCATTGTTGTCACTACAACTGAATTGCTGTCTGTTCTGCTCCTGCAGAGTGAAAATAGTCATAATTACATGGATGACTGTGTGATATGGAAATCTCAATAGGACAAAGGATTTCTAAGTGAGGTAATACTTTCTGGATGAGTTAACATTTTCTCAGTGCTTTTGGTACCTATTTTAAAATATAAAAATTTATTGTAGGTCTGGAGCTTTCAAAAACAGATACAGATTTTTATTTTTAATTTTAAATATTATTTTGGGAATTATAATACATTACAATATCAATTAAAGTACTTTTGCTTTCCCATTTTTCATTTCAAGCCCTCCCATATACCTCTTTTAACTCTCTTTCAAATTCGTGGCCTCCTTTTCACTAATGGTTGTTGTTATATATTTTCTAAATGCAACCTACTCAGTCCATGCAATGTTATTGGTCATAAAGTTTGGAGGAAAATCTAAAACCAGTAATTTACTAAATAACCATAAAACTATAATATACAAACATTTGCCCATTTTTCTACCAAAAAATATAGTCTTCACAACAAATAATATTGTGCCCTTGTTTCTCTGACACAATCTTCAAACCTCTTTGTTTTTAAGATTGTTTCATAGGCAATCTATACCAAACATATATAATGCCTTTAACTTTATGTTCCCTATTTTTCAAACAGTCTTTCCAGATGACTTTATGATTTATGATTTATTTTATCTGAATAATTTCTGAGGTAAAATTTACTATATTCAGGAGATGCTTCATGTTGATTTCTTACATCTTACAAATAGCATAACAGCTAATGTGGTAATAATTAACATTGTGGGTATTAATTTAAACATAGAAGGAGACTTCATTGCCATATGCCTATAATTTTTAAATTGAAAGCAATTGTAGAGTGAATAATTATATGTACAAACTATCAACCCCCCAAAATATTTCTGTTTAGAGTTTAGAACATTTTTATGCCATCTTGAAATTATAATATTATGTTCTCAGCTCTATTACTACTTCCTTTTTTAATAAAAGAAATGCAACCAAAGCTTCTTCAGCAAGTTTATAATTTTCATTTGAATTCTTATATACAAAAGGGAAATTCTCCAGTTTACTTCACACATTCACACACACACACACACACGCACACAAACACACACAAACACACAATATGCATATTGTAATTACAAGAACTAAGTCTGATCTGTGGAGTAATGTGTAACTTGTTTTATTAGTATTCTCTTCTATCAAGGAAGAAGTATGTACATTTCTCTTGTCAATATTTAAAGTAATATTCACAAAATAGAGCACTAATCATACATTTGTGCAAGGCATTAAGGGAATATATTCTCACCTTTCACTATGCAAATTAGTCAGAACTCATGTCTTAAAATTCAATGTTACTGTACTTGAAAAATTATTCGCTCTTGAACAGAATATTCACTGCTTAAAATAATTAAAATATCATTATGAAAAATTAGCTATAATGTGACAAACATGATGCTAATATTCCTTCTAGGGAAAAGACAGAAGAAAGACATTATAAGATAGAATTAGGAACGTTCTACCCAAGGATGATACATAGCACATTTCTGTTAGAAAATGTATCAAAACTATTGTTTTATTATTTCAGAATAAAACAATCACCTAAAACTGCAAGCAGATCATCATTTATGAATGTAACAAAAATAATTTTGAGAAATGATTTTTTCATATCATATTTTATTTAATATTTAGAAGTACTAAGGAAAAATATTTTTATTTGAGATTTTTTGTTGCCAATTCCTATAATAACTTTATTTGAGGAAAATACCATTAATTTCCAGAACATGTATTTTGCTTCTTTTTCAAACATTTTATACATTTCTGTTGCCAGACCATTTGTCCCTATATTTTAAAGCATATGGATTCTATATTTATAAAATATAAATCAAAGATTTCAAAGCAGGGAAAAGTTTGAAAATAACTTTTTAAATGTATGAATATTACCAACATTAATGGAGACAAAACATTCAAACTTGATATTAACCAGTATAATTCATAGAGAAAATCAGAATTAGTCAACAAAAAGCTAATTTAAGGAATTTCATTGTTTTACTTCTACCATTCAGAAGAGAAAGCATAGAGGTCTGTGTCTTGTGTATCTGCCTTTTTTTTCCAGGTTCTTTATTTAAAATTCTATTCCATAAAATATTTAGCATGACCTTCGTACTTTAAAAGTTAAAATGAACAGTGTACATAATTTTAAGCTCAATAAATATTCATCCTAAGTTAACATAACAGAATAAAATTATTCATTTTTAAAATACTGTGGTATGATACATTAGGAAATAATCATGTAAAGTAAATAATTCAGCACTACATACTTAAGTATAGCCTATGATTCAGTTTATATAGTTTTAATGTTAGAAGGGCATCCCTTTTTCTCAAATAAATTTTGCAGGGCTCATTGAAATTTTTTTCACATTTTGATATAAGACATTTTAACTTAATACTTAAACACTTTCCCCCTCTAGCTATAAAATATAAAAATTACTCTAAATTCTCCCATGGGAAATTTGCACTCTAAAACATACCTACAGTTTTCAAAAATTTTATAATTTACCTAACCTCCATAAAATTAATTCATAAGTTTACTCATACAAGAAAATATTTGATGTACTCTTTTTATCCTTAGAAACTTGGAGTAAACAAAAAATGGTCATTGTCATAATTTATAATTATTTGTAATTAATAAGAGAACTTTACTTCATGTATCTTAGAGTAGTAGGGGATATATTAAAATAAGATATCATAAAAAGCTAGTATATAGGTCTTTTACCTAGTTAGGTAAATTCTTGGAATAGTACCAGGGAATCTGTATACTACTTAAGTAAACTGATTCATTGTCATTGATGCTGTTCTGTGTCACTGTACAAATACTACTACAAAGAGAATGCTGACTTTATCAAACAACAGTGAGGTAAATGAATATATCAGTAACATAAAAATACATACTCTAATCACATGACATTGGCTGTATGGTAAAACTAATTCCTTAATAAAATTTATGAATTACTAATTCTTTCTCTATGGATATAAGAAAAAATATTTAAAATGCAGTCCTAGGAATTGAACCAAAGGCTTCATGTATTCTAGGTAAGATTTCTACCTGAGCTGTATTCTCAAGATACAAAAGATTTTTGTAGAAAAAAATATAAAACATTTTCTAATATTAATAAAAATACTTTTCAATATTTACAACAAATTAATTTAATGAATAATTTACCATCATTTAAATTTTTATTTTTTCCAGTGTTAAAGTATTTATATATATTATACATACATGTACACATGTACATACACAAATATATATATATATACATATATATATGTATATATATATATACACACACATATACATACACACACATATATATATACACACCTATATATGTATATATACATAAATATATATACATATATATATATATATTTGCACATTATTCATAGAACTGTTTTCTTACAGCAACACAAAGTTAACATACAAAATGATATTGAGATTTATAAAACATTACCTGAAAATACAGCAGTTTGATATGTAAAGTGATTTAAGCTGAAGGACATTAAGATATACCAGATGCAGGAGGGAATTCCTGACAATCAGGCCATAAAATCTTTATGTGACACATGTCCACATTATAGAAACATCTTCTATTAAATTCTCTTAATATACATACAAATGCCAAAGGGAATTTCTATTCTTTTTTTTTTTTGCTTTTTTTTCGCTTTGTTCATTCGTTCTTTTTTGTCTCATGGATATATGAACTAATTTTTGGCAATTACTTTGGTTTCTCGTTTAATTATTTTGACTCCTTTGTCATCTAATGATTCTCTTTAGTAAATGTAGATGTTTATCTTGTTGATCTGTCCTCAATCAGTACCATTTGATGTGTCTCAGGCCAAAAAAAAAAAAAAAACTATGATTAGTAGAATATATTAAGACTTTTCCTTCCATACAAATCTGAGACACCAAGTGGAATTTACATTGTCTTTAGTATCTATTTCAGAATTAAAACTGAATAAATATAAAAAGTCATTGCTTTGCTTATGTCTTTTCTGGTACACTGATATCAACAGTTATAACTGTTATTAATATACCAGTGATAATATTCTCTAGGTGTTTACCATCTTAATTATATATTCTCTGTTCATATATCTTGGTAATACTTATCACATCACCTGTGAACATGTCTTCTATCAAAACCAAATGTGTGAAATGAATTAATTTTGAACCAATTAATATATTCTGAGCAATTATTTGTTACATTATGAAACAATGCTTCAATTAACTAGGAATAATGATAAAATAAGTTTTAGAGAAGATATATCCCAGTTTATTTTCCTTTTCCTTCCTTTTCTATGTCTAAATCACAATCTTAAGGATATATTTTTTTTTCAGAAAATATATTTCTGATTGACTGAAACTCCTGGGGAATGAATTCAGAGAAGTTAGATCAATTATGTTTTTTCTCTTTCAATAAATACAACTTAGCTCTTGATCCCATGAGGATAGTGTTTTAAACATGTATAGTATTTACTATAATTTTCAATTGCTTCTGCATTTATCACAATTAACTGTAGCAACTTAGATTTCCCAGTTCATTTGAAGACTAGAAAGTTTATAAAATTTCACAGATCAAATTACAAAATAACATAACATACTGACACAAAATATTTTGCTATCCATTTCTATGTATTTAAATGTATATACATATATGTGAATGGATATATATATGAAGTGTATCTTCTTATATTCCTATATTTCCCTGTTTCATCTTAAACTCCTAAGGATAATATACCTAACTGTGTAAACATTTTCATCTTTAAGTAATTAAAAAGTTCTCCAGTAAGATCAATAAAATGAACACACATTGTATGAAGTTCTCAAATAAGTAATAAAATTAATATATAAAGAAAATAATAATTATATGAAATTAAGGTATTGTCGTAAAAATAGATGTTGAACATATAGCGTCATAAAATTGAGCAACAAAATATTGCATATATATATACATACATATATATGTACGTATATATATATATATGAAAATGATAAATTCTATAGTTCCTCCTCAAAAAGTTTATAGTCTTCATGTAGAAATTGCTATATATTTACATATAAAATCATAAAATTGTGATGGGAAGTGTAATTGCAAAAAAGTAATGTGGCATCAAAGAGGAAGCAACATTTATCTACATCCGAAAATCTTCACAAATAAACTGTGTTTGGTACTAAACAACAACAAAGCTCACAAAAATATCCATTACTATGTAGTATATAGAAAGCTTGGTAGACCTGAACACATATTAAATAAGAAAATGAAATAAAGTTCCCCAACTGTTAATATAAGACAATGGTGTTCATGACAGAAACTACAAGCAGCCCAAGTGATTAAAACATGGGACAAGTGAAGAGCAATGTGCCATTTCATGCACTACCATTCATTCTATTTCTTGTTTTTCTTTCCAGAGGAATTTGTAGTAAGTTTTAGAAACATAATAGTCATGGTAAGTTCACCCAAAAGAAATCTAAGAGACTAGACTCCTTAGCACATTAACTAGTCCAAAATTAGTTTCCAGCAAACCAAGAAAATACTAAATCATTCAGTCAGAGGACATTAATTTGAAAGATAGCAATCATTGGTATATGGGTATTTCTAAGTTAAGAAAAAAGAAAGAAGAAACAATGTAATTCTATTATAGTCTCAGAAATAAAAAAATGTTTAAATACAAATTATTTCAGTACTTTTATTTTGAGGAAAGGGTTGATGTTGTTTTTTATTATTTCATTTTTTGGGAGAGTAGTATTTTCTCTTGTATTTATTTTAATTATTTCTTTTTGTCCTTTGAAAATTTCATGCATTTTGATTATTTTTCCCTCCTCCTTACTTCCCTCATATCTGTTCCATCTCCATACTCATCCACGTTTAGGCCCTTTCCATCTCTTAAAACAAAACAATTAAAAACAAAACAAACAAAACAGAGTCTAATTTAAGTTGGCAGACTACTCCTACTTTGGAGTGTGACTGATTTTACTCATTTTCACTACACTGAAGAAAACTGATTTTCTCTCTGCAGGTAGCTAACAATTGTGGGTAGATTCTTGGACTGGACTGAGATTTTTGTTCCCACTTCTCTTTCTCCATATTGGAAGTTTGTCTAGCTTGACTCTGTGGTGACCCTCATATGCTTTGATAATCTATGTGATGTCACATGGCTGTCTACACTGTTGTGTCTGAAAAATGCCACTTTCTTGAAGTCATCCACACTCTTGAGCTATTACAACTTCTTTGTCTTCTCTTCCATATGGATTCCCAAGTTTTAATGGGAAAGTCATGGTATATACATCCTAGTTTTTATTTGTTTATCCTTTGAGGATTTCTAATATTGATTATCTTTTTACATTTACTTCAATTTTTTCTTATGTTTGTTATGTGTTCCTTAATTTTCATATTTAATTTACTTATGGGAGATTTAATTTCATATCTCTATGGCAAATGTCACTTATCTGTCCATTATAATAATAAAATGTTATAAGTATGGCTATACAAAAGAGAAAGAGAAGAACTGGTTCTAGTTCATATAAGCTGCGTACAAGAACAGGGAAATAGGCTCAGATATTTTGGTCATCCTGATAAACTTTTAGAAACAGTGATCATGGGAGAGTTCCCGGAATTTGTTTATTGCCTTGCTTGTTCTTTGACTATTTGTTTTTATTGTCTTGTTTGTTCCCTGATTATTTGCATCTATTGTATTGCTAGTTTCTCAACCTAGAACTGGTCTTAATACTTGCATGTAATCAAAATGTATAAAAACAAAAAGGAGGAGGGGAGATGGGATAAGGGGTTTCTAGGGAGGGGAAATGGTGAAAGTGGAAGGCATCTGAAATGTAAATAAATAAAATATCCAATAAAAATACATAAATATAATAAAAGAATTAATGTTCAGTTTCACAGAAATTTTGAATAAAAAAATGTAACTCCTTAGTTTGTAATGAAGTCATCTATGTTTTCTAAGAGTAACTATACTGTATCTAAATTATGTAGCTTGTCCTAAACCCATAGTGAATTAAAGGAAACACTATATGGCATTGTACATGCATGTAAGATTAGGAAATTTGCATCGATATGCTACACACCCTATGGATAACATAGTATACTTACAAAGAGATTAAACTTACCAAAAATAATTTCGTGTTTTTGTAGAAAGATAAAGTGGAAGAATAGGAGGAAGGACTGCAGCCCTAGAGAGGATAAGTACTCCACAGGAAGACCAAAAGTCAACTAACCTGGAGGCTTGGGATTCTCAGACTCTGAATCACCAACTAAATAAGATACACAGGCTGGACCTAGGACTCCCTGCACATTTGTAGTATACGTGAAGCTTGGGATTCATGTGGGTTCTGAACAACTGGGGGTGTAGCTATCCCAAAAGCTATTGCCTGCATTTGGAATATGTTTTCCAACTGAGATGCCTTTTCTGGCCTAAGTGGGAGAGAAAACACCTAGCCTTCCAGAGACTTGAAGTTCCAGGGTGAGGATATACCTGGAGAACCCACCTACTCAGAGAAGAAGAAAGGAGAAAGGGAAAGGATTGTGGGAAGGGAAGCCTGGGATGGGAGATGGTATGCTGGATACAAAGTCAATAAGTAAAAAATAAATAAATAAATAAATAAACCAAATTTAAAAAAAGTGCTGTTGTAAAGATAATATGTAACAAAAACCACTTGATTTTTAAGATAATTGCATTGTAACAATGGAGTATCTAGAAATTATAATCTTTGTTATGTTCTTTGCTAAGAAAATAATTCATAGAGATTTTCTAGTTAGTGTTCACTGCTGTGTTTCTTTAGTAGACAATATTATTTGATCTCTCAGTAAATAGCTTATTTTAATTGTTATTTATTCTGTTTATCCAACATTTTAAATGAATATTGCAGAATAAAGTGGTTTAAAATTCAAAAAAAATCTATTTAATGAGAGTTTCAGGAAAAAATTTCAAATAACAAGTTTGTGAACAAAAGTTAGCAAATATTTTAAATATATAACATAATTATTATAAATATTTCTTTGTTGACCAGTACCATACATGTATACTAATAAATGAAGGAATTACACTCATGACTGTTGAGTTAAATATGAATAGGAAACTAATACATGACTGCTGCCGGGACTCTGATATATTTTTAACAAGATTTGTGATTGAGATATATCATAACCTATATTTTGCATATTATACTTAATAAATGTTAATGTAGAAACACATCATACTAATCCTGTCTAGCTAAAAGAATTTGTTCCTTTTACAAATTTGTTTTGTTTTCATCTGCTGTTGTTTTCATCATTGTTACAATGTGAAAGACAAGACAGTTCTAAAGCAAAACACTAGCTTCCATGTACATATGGGTAAATCTTATTTTTAAGCCTAAAAGATATGAAATTTTAACTATAATGCCACAATAAAACTTACTGGCTTATGAATGGAAAGTGGAAAATATAAAGTGACAATTGTTAAATTATTCCATCAAAACAGAATGTTCTCTATTCTAATTGTTCATATAAAGTGTTGCTATCTCTTTTCTTTCTACCAAATTAGAATGGTTACAAAATGTTGCCACTCTATGCCCCAGTCAATGCTAATAATTTACTCAGTCATTCTCCATCTTATTTTTTGAGGCATGATTAATTATAGAGTGTTTAAAAATGCTTTGAAGGGAATGAAAAAAATATCTGCACAATCTTCATTTCTTCTTTACCTGAATGTGGCAATTTTATGTGAAAGAATTCCCATGCTAGTAAAGCAGAGAATTACATTTTAACTCATAACACTTAAAGTCTTGGTTAGTTACTTGTTAGCTAGATTTTGTTGTTGTTATTGTTGCTGTTCAGAAATGAAATATTTCTGTGACACATTAGGATAATGAACAAAATCCAAAATTGCAATATTTCTAAATGGCATATGGTTTCATAAAACTGTTGGTGGTAGATGGGTACTATAGTCTACAAAATCTGTAGCAAAAGTAATCTTTGACACAAGAAATAAAGTAGTTAACAGCTACCTGCATATAAATGGGATTTTTGTGATTGTTAAAAGACTACTGTTTTAAAACAGCAGTATGCATGATCATAAATCCATTTGACATTTATATGGTCGAGTTCTAATTTCAATGTTCCCTGCATGTATAACAGCAAGAGCCGTAAATGTTATTATACAATGCTCATTAATATGCAAAGGTGATCCTGTATGCTCAACACACATTCCCTCAGTTTGGTAATGAACATTTCATGGATATTATAACTGCTGGACTACATTTTGATAGAAATGTTTAGTTGTTTCATCAGGCCTTAAGTTTAGGCATGTCTCTATCTCACTTTAATATATTAAGATACTGTGTAGCAAGATATTTTTCCACTACGTTTGTAATAAAGCTCGGCAATTTGGCTATATCAGAGGTAGGCGGAGTGAGGAGTGGGGAGGAGAGGAAGAGAAGAAGGAAGAGGAGCTAGGAAGGGGGAGAGATGTAGGAGCCAAGGAGAACCACGCATGGGTCCAGGACGGTCCTGGGTAATGATTTATAACATAAGGTTAGATATTGGGAAGCAACTCTAATTGTGTGGGCAAATAGTTAATTGAGCATTTCTAAATACAAAAAACCTTTGGATGATAATTAAGCTTTAGAGTTTCATTTCTACTGGGTACTGCATAGATTACGGGATGGTATGGGCTCAGCCAAGCATTGTGGAGACAGAGTGGTAGATTGGCAGAGCCATCTCCCATGCTGGCATCTTCTGGGTGCCAGGCTGGTGTTTCTGGCTGGACTGAGCTGCAGCAGCAGTGAAAACACACCACTGCTTGTGGTCTCAGGCCTTGCCTAGTCGGGAACATGGCGAGACCATAACAACAAGCCAGATTGGGGGCCTCGGTGTTAAACAATACCCTTAAAAATACTGCTTTGAAGACATCCAAGGATTAGAAAGATTTTTCATTTTTCCTGTAAAACTAAATATAATTCTCTTAAAATGTACTTGGGAAATATTCCTTTCTTTATAATTTTAATGCACAGAATAATTTATACTAACACAAAAGACAACAAATAGATTTAATTTTTTTTTATTTTTTCTACTTAACCAAACATTAATCTATCACATGCATGAATGAAGCTATAAGAGAATGACTTTCAAAATATACATACATTAGTATACATAGATCCTAAGTATTTCATCTTCTGAAAAACTGTACATGTAAACAGTACTGCTTTTTGATGAGTTTTTCCATGTATTTCATGATTTACAGTATATTAAATTAGCATGCAGAAGCTTATAATAATGAATAAAAAAGAATGAGATAAATAATCATCAAGTTCCATGCTCTCATTTTCTCCACAAGTTCAGGAGAAAACAACTAAATATTTCCCAAAGCCAAAGGAGTTATTCCTTGTCAGGTTTCTTAATACTTAGTATAGTGTTTTGGATATGCTCTCCCCCTAAATGGGATATTATTAATTTTAAACTGTATTTTGTTAAAGAAAAAGTAACTGGATGGCTTTCTAAGAAATTATTTCCACTGGAACATTTTTATATCAGTCTTGAAGTGCATTTGTGCTAGTATACTAACTTTAGTTTCAGACTCTATATCTACGTAAGTTTTTTTAAAAAACAAACTCATTGGAGATCCCATGCTCAGTTCAATGGTTGGCTGAGAGTTAGAAAAAGCATTAGCAACCTAGGAATTGTGATTTATAACAATGATTGAGAGATCATGGCAAGACAAAAAAGAGCACTATTAATTACATTCTCCAAGACCTATTTAAATTATTTTAAGAAAAAGTTAACTGATAAGAAATTACATTAATTTTAGGCCTATAAGTGACTTATTAAGTATCTTTTTGAGTAAATGGAACTTGAAAGATAATTTTATTATAACCTAAACTATAAAAGCAAAATTTAATTATGAATATGAATGAGATTTTAAGTGGAATATATATAGTTTTGAACATAATTGTATTTATTTGAAATATTAATTTTCATTTTATGTCTATTTCTTATGGATAAATCAAATTCAAAAAATTGCAACAAACTCCAACCAAGTTTGGCTCTTAACAGATCAAAGCATTAAAAGTTATATTTCGAGGCGTATTACTGGAATTGCATTTTCAAAGTATTTCCTCTAATATTTAGTTATGAAAAGCCAATTGTGTAGTGTACGTCACAATGGGAGACAAAATAATAACATAATGCTGAAAGATCAGTTTGTACACAAACACTGGAAGAAATATTGTACAATAGTTACGTATAGAAGAAAAACTCCACAGACCTGAAAAACTATGAAAATTATAGTGTTTGTATTTTTTATTGTGTTATTTTTTTCTACTTATCCAAAACTGGTGTGTGCTGATTTGAAATACAAGTACTTCCCCAAACTATCACTTGGACACAAACTTTTTACTCCACTTTTTTTACACAATTTTAATTTCTAAAGTATGAGTTAAGAAAATATACTGACTGTATCTTATATCTTATGTGATATTAATTTGTATCTTTTGAACCAGGTATCTCAGGGAACATCTCCTTACAGTCTAAATAAATATAATATCTAGTCCTTTATACTTGAAAATAATTTCACACTGGTTTTAGGAAATATTCTCCTACTAAATAACAGATATACTTTTTTTAGTGAGTTTTCAGTGTTAGTACACATAGGCAGTTTTTAGCTATAATGATGAATTTATAAATTAATCAGATTCATGATTTCATAGACATAGACAATAAACTATAGCAAATTATGGTTTTGATGTGTTCATGTTTAATTTTACTTATCTATATCTCCCTATCTAAAGATATCAGTTATACTATTAATTAACTTGATTATTATTCCCTCCAGTCACTAAAAAAAAAAATACCAGTAGTATTATTATTAAGTATTAGTGCCCATTTTTGTGGACTAGTAATATGGAAAAGCTGTAATAGATATATTTTTTATTATAATATGGAATATATAAACTAATATATTTTCTACTTTTAATACTTATAGCATGAAGAGTATAAGTTATTCTACAGAACTCCAAGAACTACATATTCCTAAAATAATTTTCAGTCTCAACTACTGATTTCTGACAGAGTCTATGCTTATGGGAAACAGGCCCAGATCTAAAATGACCATCTTCTCTACTAACTTTATTAACAACATGAACATAGTATTTTTCTTTTAGAAATGAGGAGAAGTTATGTACTTCTAATACAAATATGTCAGTGTTAACCTTTTAAAACTGCTTTAAAGATGAAAGGTACTTAATATTATTATTACAGGCTTATGTGCATGCACATATATGAGAGCAATAAAATGTATAAATAAAACTGCAAAACACAGCAGCTGTGACATTAATACTTCCCAGATGTATTAACTTTCCAAATTGCTCATGGAGATTTAGGCAATGGATCCCATTAACATCAAACGATGTCACACAGTGAAAACTCAGAGACCAGCTTAGAAAGTGTACATGATATCTTGTTAACCACAGAGTTAATTCAGTTCTTAAAATTTGAAGAACTTTTATAGCTTTTTATATTTTCTCCTATTAGAAAATTTTATGGTAATATATTAATGAGCAGATAATTGATTAATGTCCACCTATATATTTATCAAGAAATTAGTAAAATAAAAAATTCACTAAATTTTCCAAATAAATATTCTGGTTTGGCATACACTTAATAATATATTTGGGGTTGGATATTTCTTACTTTTCCACTAATTGCAATTTTGAATGTGAAAGGATTTACAATGGAAATGATGTACTAGCTAAAATAACTGTCGATATATGCCAAACTATACAAAATTAATGAGAAAATTATTTAAGAAAACCTTGGCACAATGTATAAGATAGGATATGATCATAGAAAGGAATATTCATTATCAAGATGCTGAGATTTTTCTTAAGAAAGGAAGTGAAATTGCTACCAACAGATAAATGGAAGTAAAGTTATTCATGTTTATCTTCTTTATGATATTGACTTTTGAACACTTTGCAAATTAATTTGTTAAAAAGACTCTAAAATTATATAAAATATTTTATGACAGGCCTAATGTAACTGATGATGACCTTTAAATTCTGAATTGATTTGCCTCTACCTCGCAAACACGGTGATTGGAGGTGTGTACTATCACACTAGATTAATGTTGCTATGGATAATTAACCTAAAACTTATATGTGTTAGATGATCACCATGACTAATGAGATGTCTCTTCAACCTTGCCTGTTAAAGGTAATATTTTTAAGGAATTAAACGTCTGAGGTAGTGGGATCCTTTAGAATGTACTAGAGACCTGGGAGATGAGAGACTTTCAGGACTCAAAGGGAGGGACCTTAGATGAAATGCCTTATAGTAGAGAGAGGAAACTTATAGAGCCCATCTCCATCAGAAAAACATCAAGTGGAAGGGTAGGGTATCCATCCCACAGTCCAAAATTCTGATCCCGAATTGTTCTTGTCAGAAAGAACTGCAGGGAAGGAAAAGGAGAGGAATCTGAGGAAAAGAAGGTCCAGAGAAAGGTCCAAATCAGAATCCAGCTCAGGAGGAGGCCTGAAGACCTGACACTGTTACTGAGGCTATGGTGTGTTTACAAAAAGGGGCCTATCACGACTGCCCTCTGAAAGACTCAACAAGCATGTGAAAGAGTCAGATGCAGATATTTGCACCCAACCAATGGACAGAAGATGCTGACCTGTGTGGTTGAATTAGGGAAAAGCTGAAAGAAGCTGTGGAAGAGGGCGACCATGTAGGAAGACCAGCAGTCTCAACTAACTTGGACCCCTGATTTCTCTCAGACACTGAGCTACCAACCAGGCAGCATACAGCAGCTGATATGAGGCCCCCTACACGTATACAGCAGAGGACTGTTGGGTCTGGACTTAGTCAGAAAAGATGCACCTAACTCTCAAGAGACTGGAGGCCCCAGGGAGTGGGGAGGTCTGGTGGGGTGGGGACCTCCTCTTGGAGACTGAGGGTGAGGAGAAGGAGGTATGGGATGTGGAACAGTCAGAAGGTGGACCAGGAGGAAGGTAAACTCTGGACTGTAAATATAGATCAAAGAATAAATAAATAAATAAAATTAAAAATAAAAAAATTTAAAAAACAAAAACACCCAAAAACAGTGTCTGAAATAAATCATATGGAGAGAGAGAGAGAGAGAGAGAGAGAGAGAGAGAGAGAGAGAGAGAGAGAAGGAAGAAGAAGAAGAAGAAGAAGAAGAAGAAGAAGAAGAAGAAGAAGAAGAAGAAAGAAGAAGACATTTTATTCTATTAAATTAAAAATAATTAGTCTTGTCAACAGGGTAGGTTTGTGATTTCTAATTTTCTTGAAGAAAAATTATAGAAATCCTTTGAGTTCAAATACTACATATTCTTCCTTGGTTATCAGTAGCTTAAGGAACATATTTAGGCATTAAAGAAAATGACATTGTTCTGCCTAAGTACTACAGGTAAGGCACATAGTACAATTGGCCAAAATATGTATACGTATACGTATATGTATACGTATACGTATACGTATAGATAGAGATAGAGATAGAGATAGAGATAGAGATAGAGATAGAGATAGAGATAGAGATAGAGATAGAGATGATAGAGATATCCATATATATATCCAAACAGATGTATTTAAAGCAGTGGACCAGCTTCTATATCTTCAGTAAAACTAAATCCATTTTCCTATTCTCAAGATGCAAAAGAAATTTATTTGAAATATATGTAGCTTTTTGTCAGAAGATATGTATAGTCCAAGAATAAAAATATTAAATTAAAACAAAAGACAATCAAAACAAAAGAAACTGACAGACATAGTTTTACATAGATTAAATTGTGGAATTTAGGGCAACCTTACTCACAAGATAAATATGATTCTTTCAGCTTAAGATATGTCTTACAATTGAAGACATCTGGCACACAGCTTGTTGTAAGGATGGCATACCAGTTTCTTCGGATTTACTAGTGTGATGTTGGAAAGCATATTGAAGGAAGACATAGCAAAAATTTTTGGCTATTATTTTTTCTAAGTATCTGCCAAGCTGGAAAAAAATGTCACTTATATTTCTTAATTGGATTCATTTTCAAACAAATTCATATTTTCAGTAAAAGTTTTTAAACAGTTCTACACATGAAATTAATAACAACACAAAGTACTCACTATTTCAACTTCAACTATAACAGAAAAATTGACAAAGAATTTCAACATAAAAATAACTAAAGTAGAGAAGTAGATTTCAGAGACTTTTAAAATATTGTGTACTTTGTTAATCTGCTTATGTGGATAATGTAGAATGTCATTATGCTTTAATAGACGTATTTCATTAAACAAATATTAAAAGCTGAAAATTATTCTGAAATATATATTTTCAATAGTAATATGAAATTTTATAAAACAGACAAATGTTCTGTAACAAAACCAATACTAGTATTAGTAATCTGGATTCTGATAACATAGTTTTATAAAATCACTTACATATATGTGTATATATATGTGTAATATATATATATATATATATCACAAATGGAAAGAGAAAAAGCAAAACAGGAAGATTTAAAATCCAAAAAACCCTGAAAATTGGTAGGAAAATAGATAATTAAAATATAACCTATAAGAATTTTTCTCAGTTCATAAAGATTTATCAGTTCATAAGATGATGTTAAATTATTAGAATACACTGAAGGGAGAGGGCTTTATGTGTGAAAAGAGTATCTTTAATATAGTGCGTATATTTATAATAAAATGGGAGCATAATAAATATTGAAATCAAAT
The DNA here is from genome assembly GCF_004785775.1 of Grammomys surdaster. Taxonomy (NCBI): domain Eukaryota; kingdom Metazoa; phylum Chordata; class Mammalia; order Rodentia; family Muridae; genus Grammomys; species Grammomys surdaster. The sequence goes on from NW_021604563.1 coordinate 10,192,192, forward strand.
GTAACATACATTATGTCATTTTCTAAATTGCAGAAATCATGTTTACTCATTTCATAACATTTCCAACCAAATAAAAATCAGTACACATCTCTCCACAGATGGAATATATTAATCATGACAGGGCATATTGTCCTGGTGACTTCTGATAGAAAACCTATCTGTTGTAAGTACTAAATTACTAAGAGGTAGATGAACTGAAAAGTATGATTAGCTAATGGTCAGGCAGCTTATTTAGTGTTGGTGATCATAGAGCTATAGGAAGTTAGAATGGGAGTCTTCCAATGTACTAGAGTATAAAAGAAAATAACTTTGGGCTAGAACAGGGAAGTAGGCTCAGATATTTTGGTCACCCTGATAAGCCCTTAGAAACAGTGATCATGGGAGTGATCACAGAACTTTGTTTATTGCCTTGCTCATTTTTGACTATTTATGTTTGTTGTCTTGCTTGTTCCTTGACTATTTGTATCTATTGAATTGCTAGTTTCTCAACCTATAACTGACCTTAATACTTACATGTAGTTAAAGTGGTATAAAAGCAAAAAGGAGGAGGGGGAATGGGGTAGGGAGTTCTAGGGAGGGGAAATGAGGATAGGGGATGGCATCTGTATTGTAAATAAATAAAATAACCAATAAAAAATACATAGTGCACAAAAAAGAAAAAAGGAAAAAAAAGAAAAGAAAACTAAAACTTGTTTTTCACAACCTAGGCTTTATTTTTATTATACATTTTCTTTATTTACATTTCAAATGTTATCCCCTTTTCAGGTTTCCCCTCAGAAACCCTCAACCCATCCCCCTCCTCCTGCTTCAATGAGTGTGCACCCCTACATGTCCACCCACTCTTGCTTTGCCACCCTTGCATTCCCCTACACTGGGAAATCAAGCTTTCACAAGACCAAGGGTCCTACCATTGATACCGGGCAAGGTCATCTTCTGCTATGTATAAGGCTGGAGTCATGGGTCCCTCCATGTGTACTCTATGGTTGGACAAATACAGATCCAGAAGCTCATAGCCAACCATTGGACTGAGCACAGGGTCCCCAATGGAGGAGTAAGAGAAAGAACTGAATGAGCTGAAGGGGTTTGCAACGTAGGCTTTCTTATAGTCCATTAAGAGGCAGGAAAATATTTTATGATAGTTTTTACCCTGTAACCTCCAAGTCAAAATAAACAATCAAATGCAAATTATGCTTCTATGTCACTGCATAAAAATGCTTTCAAAAGACCATGATTCAAAAATTTAGAGTGATAATTAATATGCATTTCCTTACTTTGTTTTTAATCTAAATAGATTAGAAACAGAAAGACTTGTTGAAACACTATTGTCATATTTTCTAGATAGTTAATAGATATAGGATGTCATCCAGTGAAGATAAATGTATTCCAGTAGGAAAATGTTAATATGTGAAAAATGAGGGTTTATGAATAAAATATTCATCTTTAATTTAACTTTAATCAAAACAGGAACATTCAAGACAAAAAATGAAATGAAGCTTTATGTTTAAGTAAATGTGTATTTGATTATTTAGTCCAGGTAATAAGGTAACTAAATCAGAAGTGTAAAAATTTATTGTACTGGATGAAATCTGTTTTTTAAATATGTTTAGAGGTCAATCTCTTGCATACCTTTATATATTTTTGACAAATGCTGATACATTTGAAATAGTGTTGTTTTCTCTTATGATTTGTTCATGATATATGCCTCCTTATGCTCTACTAATAAATTGACCTTCTTCATGGTTATTCTGCAACTAATTTTCTAGCACCTCTGCTTTTTCACAGATATGTCTCAGAAGACTTTCCAGCTATGGGGTTGAGTAGTCCCAGATGAGTCTCTCTCGAGAGCAATGATTAGTCATGCAATAATATGGCATCATCTTGCTTATTCATTTACTTTTTAATTAATCATTTTATTCATTTACATTTCAAATGATATCCCCCTTCCCAGTTATTGCTCTAGATTCCCACTCACTCAACCCACATCCAGAGGCACTTTGATCCCCAGGAGTCCTGACATGGTCAAGGATTACAGGTGGGGCCCCAACCCCTGCCCTAATATCTGGCCTAACTGGGTCCCCCCAGGATCCAGGGTCCACAAGAACACCCACCCAGCTTATTCATTTTTTAGGAGTTGAAGTTATTTCAAAACAGCATAGTTTCTTATCAGGCATGGAAGGTCCTTGGTCAAATGTGAAATGATTTAGTTAAACATGACCCAGTTCACACTAAAATATCAGTAAACTTCTATAGTTCAAACAATTATAGAAATATCCCACAAGAAATCTTGCTACTATGTATCCTTGGTTGATATATGCAAATTATGCTGAAAACAAAAACCAATGAAATTGAATTTACTCATCAGTGCGCATTCTAAAATGGCTTTATCATCTCTATTTTCAGTACAGGATATTAAAAACCTGCTCTCCTGCTATACAGCACTCACATTGTTTTTTCTGTACACAAAATCACTACTACATCAAATTTTGCTCTTTAGACCAGGGCTGTAATCTTCAATGCATTAGCTAATCAAGCCTTGATTATATAAATTACATATTTTGTCTACTGAAATATAGGGCAATTATATAACCACATGAACCTTCCTAGATTTGAGAATAATTATGTGTAGAGTTGAAAAATGCAAAGATAGGCTTATCTGACAACATAGAAGACATGAAGTCTGCAAACAAACCCATACTGGCAGCCTAATCTGGGTATTTAAGTAGACTACACAAAGATATACTTCATAACCCCATGATAACATTCTCATGGGTATTCTGCAATCTTTTAGACTGACTTCCTGTTCTTCAACCTAGAAATTCCTAAAGTATTTAATGGACAACTTCAGAACAGAAAAATTTAAAAAATAAAAAAAAGAAGAAGAAGAAAAAAGAAAATCACTAAAGTGTACTACTTATGTTAATATGATAGCAATTCAATTTATTCAAGTGCTGATCAATGCTAAGCAATCAGAAAGTTTCATGAATTATGTATTTAAAATGAACCGGGTGCCTTTTAGTGGAATGTCACAAGGTTAACCAACTTGTACACTTGGATTCCCTTGGGTACGATTTCAACTGTAGTGCTTCTACTCTAGTCGATGGATGAACAATAGCAAAATAGAGCTTTGTTTGAAATACATAATGAGCTGCTTTCAGAAACCTCAGCCTTCTAAAATCATTATACATGAGTATTTGACACTGCAGACAATTACCGGACCTCCATTTGTCTGGCAATATCATATGTTTACTTTGCCTATTCCATAACTATATCTCAAATGTTATTGATAGCACAATTGTCATAGATTGCCCTGTTAATACAATTGCATTAGCAATTAAACCAACATGTTATGTTTCCTGCTTCAGGATTTAAAAGTTTGCCTAAAGTGGCTCCATTTCTCTGTAATGCTTGCTTTTTTGTAGATCTTGAAATCCTGAACTATACTATTGTTTCTTTGATTCCTGAAATAATATCTTCAGTATGCATTTTCTTAAAATTAATGGAAGTATGCATGTAGCATTTATTAATCAAAGCCAGTCAAATTTGTAGCCAATGTTGAAATGTGGGTAAATCAAATCTGTCATTTTAAAGTGTCTGTAAAAGCAGGGCCTTATCCAGAGTATTAAAGAAGTTAGATATCATAAGAGTCAATTAATTCTAAGTTCAGGCAGAATCACATCCTATTTTACACTTACTCCACTGACCTTGTTGTTAAGCAATGCCTATTTTTTAAACATACTTCATTATTATGAGCTATGTACAGAATAAAAGAATACACACACATATATAAAATCTTCATTGTCCCTGAAAGTATTCAACCAATGTATACTTATTTATATATGTGTATGTTGACATACCAAGATCTTATGGTCCTTAGCTACATCATTTAATCATAATTGGTAACAGACACATTAATACTACAAAAATTGATCCAATTAGTGACCATAGAAAAACTCAACCAAGAAGTTTGAGATGTCACTACCTTTAAAAATGAGAGCTCTGGTATTGTAAAAATAAAGATTACAAAACATTTATTACAATAGCAATAAAATGTAGAATTAGTCTCAGAAGAGTGTAATAGTTCTTTAATTGAATCTTAAATCACTTATTGCAAAAATAACCACAAACACTATAGATAATCAAAAATGTGGTTCAAATGGTCTACATATGATGACTATTACCGAATTTCCTGAGAGAAATTCAAAGAGGTCTATTTTCTCAAATGTTCACCAGAAGCTAAATTCAAGGAACTAGGAAACACTGATTTATGGGACAGAGCCTTTACTCATCATACAAAATTTACTTGCTGCCAAGTCAGTTTATCTGACTTGGGACAATAGGATTTACATGCTGGAGGAAGAGACTAAACTACTCTTTAAAAGTTGTTTCAGACCTTCACCAATATGCCACTGAATAACCATGTCTGCACACATATATGTGCAAAAAAATAATAGATATTTTATCAGTTTGTATAGAAATTTAATAAACCATGAACAAATATTTTTATATTTGGTCCACATCAACTTAATCAGAAATCAAATTCATATATATTAAAATTTGTTCTTATTTGGAATTGTACAGCTTCATGTTAAATGAATGGGTACTATAATTCTCTTTTTACTAAAGGGTCTTATTATTTCATGTATAATGTGTATATTTATAGCAAAGATTACATGTTTTGAATTAACTTTTTAAATTAAAATATGATTACATCACTTCTTCCCTTCCTGTACTCTTTCCAACAGCCTTCATGTTCCCCTTCTCATACTATAAAATTGTTACATGTACACACCAACTTTTATATATGTACATATATACAACTTTAGAAAAATTTTAATGTGGCATGTGTATGTATAATCATACTCTCTTGTCTCAAATATAATGTAGAGGGTCATAAGGAAAGATAGTGTATATGTAGCCTAGCATTCAAAAATAGAAGCTCACATATATACACATTTACATGAAACACATGTACATAAAAATGCTAGTCTTATGACAATCAAATAGCTTTACAATTACAAATATTTTCACAACTAGTGGTCATGACAAGAAAAAGTCATAAGGCAGTGAAGAAATGAAAAATAAAAATACACAGTCTTAAATTCAACGAATTTGAATTAGTTTTTATTTTTTAGTAAATAAAATAAACTTGGTATACATTAGGGAAAGCTAAACAGTTATTGACTTTCCTTTGCCATTCTTATTTGAATTTCTATTTCTCAGATTGATATTTGGTCTTTTCACTACACACTAGGTAATAAATTAATAACGTCATTGAGTTTTGTGGCATAAGTTTTGAACTATTTTAAACCAATGTAATTCGTTTTCTTATAACCCATTTCCCAATTATTTAAGTTTAGAATTGTCAGCTAATTCAACAGATAATATGTAGAAAATCAGAGATTTTCTAATGATTTTATAGGACAATAATCATTGAATTGAAAAATCATTCTTTAAAGAAGAAATGGCAAACAGTTTATATTAAAGAATTACACAACAGTTCACAAAATATGTTAACTAAAATAATTTAAAAAACATTGGAATATGACTGAGTTTTGGAAGTGCTGGCCTTTGCCTACAGAATGTTCTAGGTTCAGTCCATTATACAGCATAAATTAGACGAGGGTAGACACCTGTAGTTCCAGGATCAGAAATTCAAAGTCATACTTGGTTATATAGAGATCTTGAGGGCAGCCTGGGATATATGAGACTCTAACTCAAATGAGGGGTTGATTACTGTTTTAAAGAAAAATATAATAAATAAAATTCATGGAAACAAGCCTAGCCAGTTCCTCATAGCTGGATAGGTCATAGACACTAGAAGAGAACCTAATCAACAAAACAAAAACAATGTCTACTTCAAAGTTATTTTTTAAATCAAAGACAACGGAAAAATTAGAAATCTGTTACTTAAAATTATAAAAATTATGTTCCTATTCTAAATAATGTGTGTGTGAGTGTGTTTGTGTGTGTGTGTGTGTGTGTGTGTGTGTATGTGCTTATAAGTTCATATTATCTTTCAGTTTTTAAAACAGATTCAGTTAAACCTAGACTGGCCTCAGACTCACCATGCAGGTGAGGGAAACCTTGAACTACTGTCTTTCTTGGCCTAGATCATAGAAATTCTGGTATTACAGGCATGTGCCTCCACCTCCTGTTTGGAATTTTATTTTTAATCAGCTATTGTACAACTAAAAAAATAAAACATATTGGTACCAAAGAACTATTTGGATATAGAAGTTAGCCATTTAATAATAACCTAAGATGAGCTTGTTATATAATTCCTGGTAACTGCATTTTAAACTCAGATGTGCAAAATTAATTTTATTAATGTAATTTGTTTAATACAATGTGCTTAAAATACTTACTCTTCAGTCTCATTAATTTTTAAAAAAAGAGTAAAATTCAGATATGTTTACCATGTGCTTTTTCATATTTTAAAGTACATATTATTATACAGATATTGTTGAATAATTAAATTGAATCAAATAATTTATATCTATCTACTAAGTAAATTGAGCTGAATAATATAAGAATTCCAATATGTAGGACATATCAAAGCTGAAAGAAAAAATTGAGAGATCATAAATTAAGACTACTACTATACTAAATAAACTAAAACTACTACTACACTAATACTATTAAAGTGTACCTTAAGTCCTTATGTTAAAATACACTTGCTTTGACACCCAATGTTTTTACAGTGATTAATGAGAAATTTCATGTGTTATTTCTACACTGGGATAAAAATAGTTGATGTAAATTTAAACTTATTTTATCTCTCAATTCCTAATAGCTGTATTTGAAGTGTTTGATAGCCACACATATTGACCAGAACTTATGCTACACAGTAAAGGTATAAAATCTTTCTCCAGTGGTATTTTGCTTACAGCAGATGTGAGCTAAACCTCCAAATCTTAGCTTTGTGATTTTTTCTACCCCACCCCATCCCCAAGATTCTTTTAATAGATCCTATTTAGAAGAAACTAGAAACTGGTTGGGCGATAAATTAGCATTTCTTATTTAGTTTTAAACTCTCAATATCCCAGATGGTAGAGTTTCTGGAGATTTTAATCTTTTTGCTTTTTCAATATGAGGATGGTGGTTGTAAATGATATAACATAGTTAAGCACATACTGCTAAGTAATGGCAGAACTCCAGGGTAAGTGAATACAGATAGCAGTGGCATGTGGGTATATTTTTTCTTTAAAAAAAATCTAGTTAAGAAATATCTCTCATGAAACAATTTCTAGTACAAGAAAAGCTTGGGATGAAGAAGTTTAACCAGAATCCTTAGAATCCTGTTAAATGGTAATTTTGTGAATTTAAGTAAGAAGATGATGATTTGACAATCTTTCCATGTTTTCAGTTTTAATGTGTAAACTACATCCTACGTAGGTTATAATAAGTGTGTGCATATTTTATAATAATGAAATATCAGCCAATCATAGACAATTAAACTCTATCCAATCACAGAGAGTCCACTGGCTGTATCACTTAAAAATAAGGCAAGCAATTAGCTGTAACCAATGGGATTATTTCTATTTTTGACTTGTGTGTGTGTGTGCAGCCTGGAAGATATTTCTGCTGAGAAGCTTGTTTGATGCTGATTGCTTAAACACTTTAGGATGCATTGTTAACTCAAATATGATCTACCAAATTTGATATGTTTAACTTTTCCTTGAAACAATTTAACTGTAACCAATCATAGATACATGTAGTAATTTACATATAATTTACTTCATATTATCAATGTATCTAATGATGGAAAATATAGTTTTAATTTCTATATAATTATACATATGTATGTGTAGGATGTGAAACCAAAAAGAAAACCATGAGGGGGAAAGAATCAAATTTTGAAGGAGGAAGAAGAAAGGGAATAAAGGATGACAGAGTACATTTGATGGTAAAAGGAGAGAAGTTTATTTAAAAAAGAGAAAACAGGGATCAGAGACCAGCAAAAAGAGCCCAGAAGGCTGAGGAAAGCTGTGAGAAAGGACAGTAAAGAAAGACAATGTATGTTTTAAGGTGTCATAATGAAACCAATTATTTTATATACTTGGTTGAAAAAATATTTGTTTTATTTTAATAAACAAATAATACATAGTATTTAATAAAATAGCCCAAGGATGTTTGTAAAAACACTAGGACTTAAAAAAGCCATAAATGTAATTACTGAAGCAGTATGATATAGAAATCCTCCTTATAAAAATTTTATAAGTGAAGGTGTATTCTAACCTGGTAGTGCAAGGAAGTACTGAGTCCTTGAAAATTGCAATTGCATGTGCTCTGTGCCCAGAGTTTTCTTTAATACCTTTCTAATTTATGTATCTATCATGTAATTAAGAACTTGTGGTTTTGAAGTGGTATTTAACAGTAGACTATTTCAGTGATGGGAAATGTTCTCATTACTTGAAATCCTTTCAAATGCTATTAGAGGAATTGTTTAAAAAGTTTATTTAGATTTGGAAAGAACAGTTTATGAAAAATGTACTAGTAAACAGTATAAGCAAGTAAACACTTCAAATGATAATTTTTAAACTAAATGCTTCTATCTTTTGCAATATGTCTTGTATGAAATTATAGATATTACATTTCAGATTTGAAAATTTCTAATTAGGTAAAACATATAGTAATTTGGACTTGAAAGAGACCTGAAGTTTATACTAATAATGTAATGTCTAACATAATTCAAGATAACAGCTATACAAACTTTAAAATATTGAATTATAGTTGTTAATGTACATTGAAGAAAAAGCGCTGAGCAGGAAAAATACGCTAAAATGTATACATTTTCTCAAGATTTACATGTCTATGTATTCAGATAGAAAAAGTGCTGTCATTTTTTAAAGTCTATCAGCATACAGAGATTATTTAACTTTATTTGCAACGTCCTGAATTTCTTGAAGCTGTATTATCCAAATTGCTTCAATTCATGTTTTGAGACTATTCTCTAGTGTTTTAAAATAGACACACAATGAAAGTTTTAGGTAAGACTTTCAACTTTTAAATACAATTGTCTTAAAGAATAGCCTAAGAACAAATACTGTTGCAGTAGAAAGTTCATAAGACACAATATCAGCAATTACTGAAATTCTAAAATAAAATATATTCTTATAAATCTAGAAATTAAATTTTCTCCTTCTTGAGTCCATTTTGGTAAATTTCATTTTTATAGGGAACAGGCTATGTAATGTAATTGTTCAAATTTACTTGTATGAAGTTTATAACATCCTTCTTATTTTATAAATTCTGTTATATATATAAATTTTCCCTTTTAATTCATCTCAATTTTATTAGTCCTTACAATGTGCCAACTTTTGTTTTCTTTTTTATTTTATTTTTTATTGGATATTTTATTTACATTTCAGATGTTATCCCCTTACCCCATTCCCCCACTGCCCAGGAGCTCCCTATCCAATCCCCCCTCCTCCTGCTTCTATGAGGATGTGCCCCCACCCACCCCTCACTCCCATCTCCCCACCCTTGTATTCCCCCACACTAGGCATCCAGCCTTCATAGGATCAAGGATTGCCTCTCCCACCTATGCCCGACAAGGCCATCCTCCCCTACATATAGAGTTGGAGCCATGGGTCTCTCCCTATGTGCCCCCAGGCTGGTGGTTTAGACCCTGTGGGCCCTGTTTGGTCGATATAGTTGCTCTCCCCATGGGGCTGCAAACCCTTTCAACTCCTTCAGTCTTCTTTCTAACTTCTCCATTGTGAACCTCATGATCAGTTTAATGGTTAGCTGTGAAACTTACCAAAATGGACTCAAGAAGAAGCAAATCTAATGTAAGAACTACAGCCATTTTTAAGCAATTGTACTGATAACTTAACATGTAAGTTTAAAACAAAATAAAATAAAAATAAAGCACATAAGGGACTGAGAGGTTTGTAAGTAAATGCAGCCAAATGCTTAAGAAAAAGTTCCCTGAAATCTTATAAATCTACCCCAGCACATAAAGGAGCAGAGAAGAATGAATAAGCACAACTTTTGTATGACATTGGTAAAATCTTGGTACCAAAGGATGAAGAAGAAAAAAAGTTATAGACCCATCTCTGATTTAATACAGATGTTAAAGTCTCAAACAAACTATGGAAACTTAAATCCAGCAGGGAATCAGAATTAACATTTGTTCAGCCTTATCTCAGAACACAATTAGGACATTAGAAAACATACTAATTTGCTGCTTTATACATTGAAGAAAAAATATTGATCATTTCAATGTATGTAGAGGAAACATTTTCTGAAATTTAATTCATACTAGATATTATCAGCATACTTATAGAAGAAACATCCTTAGTTTGTTTGGTGGTGTCCACCACATATTTGCAATGTTTACAACAGAATGTATGTGTTTACTTAATGATGAAATATTATGAGATTATCCTTGATGTCTACAAGCTTAGCCCTGTAAGTCCTAGGAAGAGCTATATAATAAAAAGAAATTAAGTGTATAAGTAAAAAAAATCTATTAATTACTGCCTACAATGACATATTTCCACACAATCATGTTTTTTAGAGATAAGTATATTATTCCTGGCCAGAAATTCATTTTACTTTTTGAGCATTAAACTGTAAACATTATCAATCTACAGTGATAGACTCCTCTAGACCTTTAACCATAACTATAGAGTTGTCTAAACATTACAACTGTTCTGAGAGGTTTCATATTGTAAAAGTAACTTGTATTTGCCAGATGAAATTGTTGTCTCAGAGGCTTGCTACTGAATAAACTCACACTTTCTAGCTCATTCTGAACTGACTGGTTCATTCAACTCAGCTGTTTTGGCCCAAATTCCTTTCCAAGTTGACTGACTCAATCTGGTTTCTTTTAGTTTCTCACTGAATTGCTCTCCATGGCCTCATATTAACTCTGGAAATTTGTTCTAATCTTTTGGCTTCTTCTTATTGCCTGGCTTCAGTTGCCTCTGTAAGAACTCATGAGAGAACTCAACACCACTGCACTGACCTGAACTCAACTGACTAATTGACTGAATGAATTCAACAGTCCTGATGGAGCAACTGAACTGAACTGAAATGTACTGCATTGCCTGAACTCAACTGAACTGTTCTCACTGAACTGTCAACTACTCCTGACTCACTCTGCATTGCTCTCTTAGGTTACCTCTCTTTCCTGTTTGTTCTCATGAGTGTTGGGTATATCCTAGCTCTGACTCATTTTTTCAAATCTTTCTCTGACTTGTCACTTTTTATGGCCTGTCAATTAGGTATCACTTTCCAACGTGGCTGCTTCCTTCTGCAAACTAAACTTAGTTTCATTGTAAAGGATTAAAGGAGTGTACTAAGCATGTGTCTCTATTCCCTCCAGAGGGATTAAAGGTGTGTCATTCTAGCCAGAACACAAAGACCTAGAAGGTCTTCAGATATGCTCCCTTGCCAGAGCAGCAATGTGACTGGATTAAAATTTCTCTACAACCCGAGAGTGAGGTACAGTATGCATCTTTTTAGTCTTCTATTGCTGTGAAGGGAAACCATGACCATGGAAACTCTTATGAAGAAAAACATTCACTTGAGGCTTAATAATGTCATGGAATCTAGACTTGAAGAACCACAATAAATTAAAAATGTTCTCATTAAATACCTTTTTAAAAAAATATGCTGTTAATATTATACATTTTAACTGAAATGGCATAAACTACAGCAAATAAGTTGATTTACTATTAGTGGCTTAAAGAAACACACATTTTCATTCTTTCTTTTGTTCTTTTTATCTTTTTGATTGTTTTGTTGTTTTTTAGTTAACTCACATTCCTGGAACTCAGAAATAAGAGGTATACCTCAATGGAGCATATCTCCAGTCAATATCCTAAGAATATCTCTTACTGAGATATTCTATCTATTCAATTTAGAGAACAATGTCATCTAATAGTCTTATGTGACTTTACAAGGAATAACCCATTAAAAAAAGTGTGTAGGTATAAATCTCATTTGCATAAACCCAATTAAGATTTCTTGAAATGCACTGCACAGTTCTCACAATCAACTTTTGATACTTGCATCATCTTTTCTTTTATTTTATTTCAATGATTTTATTCTTGGAGAATTTCCTATATTATTACTATATTGTCCTCTATTCTATTTCCTCTCAAGTTCATTATCCCTTCTTTGTTATTATTGAATTATATATACATATATATGTATATATATATACATATATATATGTAGATGTAGACATAGAGACAGAGAAAGAGACAGAGATAGAGATAGAAATAGATATAGAGATAGATAGAGATATACCCCCACAAAGTTAATTTAGTGTTGTTCATTTGTGCACATGTTTAGGGATAAACTTTTGTAATCAGTTTAATGACCAGGAGGCTCAACCCAGAGGAGAGTGATTCTCTGCCTCCCAGCAGTCAGAGATTACCTGTATCTCTTCTAGGAATGGTGCCATTTGATATTTCCTGCCTTTATGCTTGCAAGTCAACTAGTGATGTAGTAATATAGATCTTATTTGGACAACCATATTGTTGAGATTTTAGAGTTGCAAAGGACTTGGAAGAATGAAAATAGAACCAAACTTTAAGGCTTCTGCAGACTATTATATAGGAATACTTTACAAATTTCCCTTGGCTAAAGAATGTTCATTAGCTGTACCTAGTTGTAATGGCTTATTATGGCAATGATTAGTATGGAAAGACATTTCCAAGTGTACAACAGTGGCATTTTTATACTGGGGATAAAAGTAGCTATCTAATTGGATTTAATACTTATTACTTGGAGGAATTTCATGGCTGGTTCTATAAAGAATGTCTATTATCTATAGATAGGAATAGAAAAGAATCTAATAGTATCATTTTCTTAAACCAAAATAATTTCTAACTGTATTGTAAATATTTATCCTTATATTACCATTCATTAAAGAATCTTATGCTTACAAAAGATAGGCTATTGTAGATAACCTCATCTCATCACAATGCAGTGAATGAGTGGCCGTGGAATACTCAACTCAAATAGACACATCTGCAGAGCAATACATATTTGAAAGGCTCAGTTAAATTCACAGGAGTATGAGCAGAAAGATTGTAAGTGCCAGAGAACAAGGACACCTGCTGTTTATATCTTCTGGACAAGACAAGAAAACTATGAAAACTATGAGATTTTCATGAAATCTCAATAAGTCTTGCTTCACTATTTATTAGATCTGAAGGACTGAATGACGCATCCCAAATAGAGCTCAACTAAAAATTTGCACACAAAGCCACTCCAATTTTAAGGTGATCTATTTATGTTTGCGAATAACCATTAAAAATCCAATAGCTGTGGTTCTGAAATTGAGAATAAACTTCAAATCAGAACCATCATTTTTATTTATGATTTTCTACCATCATTTTTATTTATGATTTTCTACTATGTACAAAACTCTCTTCTAGGTTCTGGGAAGAGAGAGAGAGACCTTCATATTTTAGTTCAGGAGTCAAAAATTACCCATATATTTGCAAAAGAACAGCTATCCAGGGTGATTCTGTATATCCTAAAAGGTAATTCTGAAGACTTAGAATTAGACAAAAGTCTTTGGAGAAATAAGAAAGAAGCAAACATTCAAGTAAAAACTGTATAACAGTGCTATGTGATCTCATTTTCACTGACCCTGAGAATTGTCATTTTTATCATGCTATTCCTGGCATGTAGGCATAGGAGAAAAAATGTGCAAGGTTTAACACAACTCTAAAGAATTAGCATAGTCAGCTGCTAGGCTGAGTAGAAGTTTTAATGTAAAATATTGTTAATTGAGAAATTGGTACCATGGAGTACAGTGTTGCTGTTCCTTTTTATAACTGCCCTCATTCTGCCCAAAACCCTAAGAATCATTCATTAGCATCCTTAAAACAGTTTAGGGTGGTACTCTGTGCAAATATCATATGTCTGTCTTAAGAAAACTTACCTAAATCAATGCTTGTGTACATATATTTAAGATTGAATTTCAAAAAACTAGAGCAAAATTGTCTAAAATACATTTACTATCAACAAAAAAAATATGAAGGAGAAAATGTGGGATTTAAACTTCCTGTTTTATTGGGATTTAATTATATTAGATAAAGCATTTTGTAAATATTTTGCAACTTGAACAGATCCCTTGGAAGGCTTAAACTGAAACATTGTTAAGATGCCAAGTCTCTCAGTATTTTCGTTTTCAGAAGTAAAGGGAATTTGCAGTTTAATTTTCTATAAATAAGAGACAGTTTTTTCATAACTGGATATAATTGCCATAAAATTAAAATTAATACAGGTGAGACCATGGAAATGCATTATTTCTACTCAAGCACTAGGTGAGAATATTAAGGTTTTAAGTATTCAGAAAAGATCCAAATTAGTTTTAATAATTTTTGAGTCCACAGAGAAATACAATTCTATTATACTTTGTTTCTAGGAAACAGAATACTACTAATGTTAACTGCAATAATATTTATAAATAACTTATTTTTTTCATGCTGAGACACTCAAGATATGACAATTTAAATATGATTAAAATATCAACTTAATCTGTTCCATTATTTTAGTGAACAAATTGTGAAATTATTTATTACACTATTTAAAAATCTAAAGTGCTAGTAGAAATAAATATACCTCAGTATTTATATCTGAAATTCAGTTTAGATTTCCTGAATTAAATAGCACAGAATTATTTTTGTTTCCCATCTTATACAGACTAATGTACTGTGGTTGGTAACTTTGAAAATTTAATTAGTTTAATATATTACTAAGCCATTGATGTTATAAATTTCTAAGGTGATCTTTGAATTTGCTACTAGAAAGTTAACAAAGTCTGAAGACCCAATCTGAAGGTAGGCAGAAGCACCTGTCATAAAGGATCCAGGACTAAATAAAAAGAAAAAATGAGAAAGACAAATTAAGTAGTGACATTCAGTTTACTCTGCTTCCTGATCTACCAAAGTATGAGTAAAGGGATTCATACCCCACCATGAGAAAAAATCATACCTCTCTTATCAGATATTTATTTACAGTGACAAAGAGTAGCATTTTTTGCAATATAGATTATATTGAGATTAGCGTGCTGAGTGATGCTTTTGTTGCTATTCTCTTATTATTTACTCCTTTAATTTTGGCTTCTATAAATGTTCATGTTTGTATTTATGAGTGTGTGTGTGTGTGTGTGTGTGTGTGTGTGTGATGTGTATTGACTCCAGACACAACTGGATACTAGCCAAATGTCCTACCACTGACTTACATATGGAGATGCCTTATACTTTTTGACACATTTACTGTAAGCAGTAAATAGGAATAGAGTTTGAAATGGATGTAATTAGAATTAGCTTCATTTAAAAATTCTGAAGACGATATCATCAATTTAATTTTGGTTGTATTTTGATGGATCTATAGCGAAATATATTTAATGGACTTAATTATACTTATTTTATATGGGTGAAAAACTGAAATCTATTAAGTGACATAAATTTTACACAAACCATGTGTTGATTTAATAACAGAATTAAAACTAGATTGTATATTTCTTTCAATATGCTCAACTGATCCCTCAACTGCCTTATGTTGTTGTTTGTTCAAGTAACATCTATTAACTGAGTTTTCATCTCTCACATAAAAGCTATAGAAGAATTTCAGTAATTATTTCACTTTACTCTTTTTTTTGGACTTTGTCAAACTTCAAAGATTTATTATTTAAAATTATAGTGATAGGAATTTTATCCTTTAGCAGAAAAATGTAGATGAGTTAGTAGATGAATAATTTCTTCAAAAATGTTACATGATAAAATAATGTTAGTATGACCACAAGATTGCCCATATATAAATAGTTACATATGACAAAAAAATGTGGTTGTTTGACATAGAGAGGCAGCTACTATTAAAAAGAGAGAGAGAGAGAGAGAGAGACAGAGAGAGACAGAGAGAGAGAGAGACAGAGAGAAAGAGAGAGAGAGAGAGAGAGAGAGAGAGAGAGAGAGAGAGAGAGAGAGAGAGAGAATATTTAATGGTTGTAGAGAGCTTTTGAAAAGTTGTCTGAGAGAACACATAAACTTCATGAAGGCTGATAATATGCTTGCTTTGCTCAAAAATACTACCTTGAATAATTATTTCCTGTAGTAGAAGCTAAATAATATTGTTGAATGGATCATCTATGCAAGATAGTACTTTTAAAGGAGAAAGACTATAATCTTGTTTCATTGAATATCAATATTTTAGGAATTATCATGATTTTATAAAAATATTTCCAATTATTTCAAGTAAAATCAGTTTATTTATTAGGTAAGGTTATTGCTAAGATATTGTTTTAGCAAGTAATTCTATCAAATATGCTGTTTAGTAACTAATTTAAAAATACAAAGAAATGGTTTGTATATTTTTGGATCAGAAAATAAAAACTGAGTATCTAACAAAAGTTTAATAAGTCAAACTAGACAGATGTTAAATTTATTTTGTTATGTATCCAGCTCAGAATATTGTGTTGTCAGGCATAAAAGAAAAGAAGGCAAATGTGAATAAAAAATGAGTGGCTCAATTTGGATTTTACTTATTTGATGAAAAAAAACTTTAGTCCCACAAACCATATGCAGCTCAAATAATTTGTCTCTTTTTTATACTTCTGTCTTTATGATACTGATCCTTTTCCAGTCCTCCTAACATGGCTGTTCCTCATGGTGAGCAAGAAAATGTGATCTCAGTAAAATTCAACCAAGTAGTCACTTAATTAATCACAGATCTTACTGACAACATTCCTGAATAAATGATAGATAGCACAGAACTTATCTTACCTTTCTGGGTGATAAATTTTGGCTTTACACTACATTATATTAGAATCCATCTTTGCCTCCTTTTCATCTGATCATGACAATTATGAATACTTACTCTAGTCCCTCATTGTTTCTCTCAAAGACAAGCAACATGTTAGAAGAATTCAACTAAAACAATGCACGACACTTTTAGAGAGCATAAACATGTTATTATTGGAGCATTCTTGACAGTAGAGGCTAACATTGTTCCTAAAACAGATTTTTTTCCTGGCATCTTCTTCCAAAGAATCTAGCATCTCCCCTAAGTATTCAAATGAATGGTTATATTCAGAAAGATGCTATAAGTATATAACTCAAAATACTGAATTTTATTATACATGTATAATGTCCTCATTTCCACAAAAATGCAATGTATGTTAAAACCACTCTATCTCACATGTACCATCATATATATATATATATATATATATATATATATATATATATATAAAACCTTACATTTATGAAAATGTGAAATGGGTAAGATTATAAACGTAGTATGGGTATATAACACATTTAGGCTTACTACATAAAAATCATGAGGATATTGATGAAAATGGAGGTCATTTCCCTAGTTGTCAAAACAATAGTAATATCACTGAATTAAAATGAGAATTAAACAAAATTAGGAAAGACAAAACAAAAGCAAACAAACAAAAAACAAAATATCACACATAAAAACCCATAACTTAGATGCATTCAGCTCATAAAAGTCGATGTCCTAGATGCTTGTAACAAAATTTTTAAGAGGCAGAAAATTTGAAACAGAGAAGTTTTATTTAAGATCCAGAAACCTGAATTGTTCTTCAATAAATTGAACGTAGTTTGATCAGAATGGCGAAAAATTCAGGTGACATCACATGGTGGTGAGGATGTGGAGAAAGAAACAGTCCTCCATTGCTGATAGGATTGCAAACGGGTATAACCACTCTGGAAATCAATCTGGATGTTTCTTAGAAAATTGGAAATAGATCTACATAAAGGTCCAGCTATATTACTCTTAGGCATATACCCAAAAGATACCATAATATGCCACAGGGGTACATGGTCCACTCTGTTCATAGCATTCTTATTTGTGATAGCCAGAAGCTGCAAACAACCCAGATGTCCCACAACAGAAGAATGGATACAGAAAATGTGGCTCATTTACACAATGGAATACTATTCAGGTATTAACAATGAAGACATCTTGAGTTTTGCAGACAAATGAATGGAGCTAAAAAAATATCATCCTTGGCGAGGTAACTCAGACTCAAAAGGACATTCATGGTATGTACTCACTAATAAGTGGATGTTAATCAAAAAGTACAGAATACATAGAATACAATCCACAAAACTCAAGAAAGATAACAAACCAAAGGATCCAAGTGAGGATGTCCCAATCCCACTTGGGAGGGAGAAGAAAGCAATCATGGGAGATAGAGGGAGGGAGGAACCTGGGTGAGAGAGGGTAGGGGAAAAGGAATAAGGGAACATGATCGGGTATTGGCATGCATGAACTGGAGTGAAGCCCTGAGGGCCAGGAGAAAGAATGGAAACAGGTAATCTAGGTAGGTAGGAGGTGGGGGGACCCTCTACAATGTACTAAAGACCTGGTAGGTGAGAGACACACAAGACTCAGAGGGAGTGACCTTAGATAAAATTCCCTACAGTGGGCAGAGGGAACTTGTAGGGTGTACCTCCAGTAGAAAGACAGGACATCAAGTGAAGAATTGGGGTTGCCATCCCACAGTCAAAAATTCTGACCCAGAATTGTTTCTGTCTGAAAGAATTTCGAGGACAAAAATGGAGAAGAGACTGAGGGAAAGCAGTGATAGGCCCAAATTGGGATCCAGTTCAAGGGGAGGCACCATGGCCTGACACTATTACTGATGCTATTGTATGCTGACAGATAGGAGCCTAGCATTAGGCCCAACAAACAGCTGAAAGATTCAGATGCAGATACATACACCAAAACAATGGACAGAAGCTGGAGACCCCTGGAGTTGAATTAGGAAAAGGCTGGAAGAAACTGAGGAGGAAGGTGACTCCATAGAAAGACCAGCAGTCTCAACTAACCTAGATCCCAGAGATTTCTCAGACACTGAGCCACCAACCAGGCAGCATACACCAAGTGATATGAGGACCCAACACATAGACAAAAAGAACTGCTGGATATGGACTAAATCAGAGAAGATGCACCTAAACCTTGACAGATTTGAGGCCCCAGGCAGTAGGGAGGTCTATTGGTGTGGGGGTGGGTTGGGGACATCTTCTTTGAGATGGGAGAGAAGGAATGGAATGAGGAACTGTTGGAGGGAAGCAAGAGGTAGATAAAGACTAGACTGTAAAAAATGATTAAAGAAAAATAATAATTAAAAAGTAATAAAATAAATCAAAAAATAGAGTAGAAAAATTTGAAACAGATACAATAAAAATACAAATAAACCATGGATCTATGACCTAGTTCTTTCATGATAAGTTGGATCAGAAAAATCTTGACACAGCTAACCAAACAAAAGAGAAGATTATAGGTTAATGGACAAACATTAAAACATAAAGAAAATCTCAAAACATTATAAGGAAATCAACTAAAAGTTCAGACTCCATTAAGTTAGTAAACCCAAAAAATTGTACACATTTCTTGATTCATCCAAACTAAAAATTTAAGCCAAAAACAGACCAATAACCTACATAAAACCATTAAAAAATAAGGACATAATAATAAAAATTTTTCCAACTAAAAGAAGCCCTTACCCAGACAGATCGACAGCATATATTTACTAGGCATTACAATGACATCTACAACTAAAATTTTTTAAATTATTAAAATTAGGCTCAGGAAATCTACTTTCATAAACCAATTCTATGATGAAAATATCAATCTAATATCAATACTAAAAGACTTAAAAGAAAATTACAGGCCATTATTCTTTATAAATGTAGATGTAAAAACCTTCACTATAATAACTTGCTAAGCAAATACAAGCATATAGAGAAAAAAGATTACCCACCACAATCAGCTTGCCTTAATCTCTTAGATGTAGGGATGGTTCAGTTTATATCATCAATTAATACAATATGTCATATAAATCAACATAAATATTTAAAAGTCATACATAATCATAATAGTCTTGGAGGGTGTAAGACTGGAGACAAAAATATCTCAGTATAATAAAACCCAGATTTGTTCCTAAATATACTTCTAAAGTATAATGTCTTTACAGAACACTCTAGAATGAGTCCTGAATTTATGAATAAAGTATATGAACATCCTTGTAGTGAAGTGTAAACTTTGTGCGGATAAATCATTCTAACCTCTTCTATATTTATAGTAGTATAAAGTGTATATAATAATAGTCTTCAATACTCATCAGTATGTTAAGCAATGATAATCTTATGATAATACGTATATTATACCATATTTAAAAGAAAAGTAGATGAACTTATATATATATTCCTATGCCGTTAGGACATCAAATTTATGTTTATATGAGACATATTCATTTCATGTATATTTTGATTAAATGGGTATATTTGGCACCAAAATTCAGATACTGAAATCACAGGCAGTTGTAAGCTGCTATATGGTGCAATGCATTAAAACAAAGTCATCTGCAAAAATAACAAATATTATTAACCACTGATCTATCTTTGCAGCCCATATTAGCATTTTACATGAATAAAATTTCCAAAAGAAAGGAAGATATTTTGTTTACTGGTACTAGCATCAACAACTTTGCCTAAAGAAATACAAAAGAACAGGAGTAGCTAAATAGGGAAAGGAAGAATCATTTTCATAAAACTAAAATATTAATAATATTTGATTTTTAAAAATAATATATTCACAGACTGACAGGTTCTTTAATTAATAAATTCAATTTTATTTCTTCAAAGACTCTATTAAATCTTACTAATTTTGATATTCCTGTTGTGTAGTCTACCTTTAATTTTATAGGAGATTCTTAAAAGTTTATGCTATGGGAAATTATGAACTTGAAGTTTCAACAATGATCTTATTTTCCAGTAAATGTTCTCACTTTTAATGAATAAAATGCTATTTTATTTATGATAAACCTGCATTTTGCTTAAAATCTGGTCATTTGTCAAATTTACCTTCTTTTGATAGGTTATGTGCAAAAAGCCGCAGTGTATTATTTCCCTAATTAATGCAACCTACCATTCACTAGTATAATACATGATTGTTCAGTTTTAAATATTAGTGACTCTTTATATGATACCTGACAGTCAGTTGATTGCTATACAAATGAGAAAAGGAAAGAAAGAAATGTGTGGTGACACACAGAGCAAGCTTTTTGTCCCACAGACTATAACATTTTCTATAAATAAAATACCAATTATCACAAACTTTGTAAGAATGTATATTTAAGATAAAGTTTAACAGCAATATATAAGTAAAGTGAAAAAGTGAATACTGGAGTAAAATGAAAGATATTTTTCTTATAAAATTTCATGTCACTTGGCGATTAAAAATTATTTGCACTTATATGTAATTGTATTCTTCCAATATTATTTCCTCTCAAGCTTAGTAAGGTTAGTCATCCATTATTTATTTTGAGTAATAATAAGTGATATATTTATATATTAATTAACATGGTATATAGTTGAGTCAAATGTTCAGATGTGATTATGAATCGTATAGTAACTGTAGAGCCCAAGTATAAAAGAAGTGACCATTGTCATGGAGTGGCTGGATAAAGGAATGATAGAATAAGAAGTTAAAACTGATCTGATGGGGAAATGGTTCTCATTAGGGATAGGGTAGGAAGATAAATACCAAGAAAGAGGAAGGAAAGAAAAATTACTATAAGTGTATCTGAAAAGTCTTATTGCCAAGTTTTAATGCCAAAATACCTAAACATAGCTAAAATATATGAAAGTTGTATAAGCCCACATGTATAGTTCAAATGAAGTTGTATCGTTTGTTGATGAAAATGGTCTATCCACAAGTCAAAGATCATCAAACAGCAATTCCAACATCATGCATGACAAAGTATTTTTGACTTGTTCTTGTAGGTTTTCCAAGAGAATCCCCAAGCACTGCAGACTGTCAATGTTGCCTTTGGTTCCTAAAAGTGGAAGGTAAATTTCTATGGCCAAAATCACTGTACACTTCAGACACAGGGGCAGCAGCCTCTAACGGATAACTGAACTGAATGCTTCCTTTTTGAGGACTAGTATTAATGGTATTAGAAAGTGCCATGAAGTTTTCACAGGAGAAAAGCAAATAAGAATCATATCCAGCTAAGATGTTTGTGAATCACAGCAAAGACAAGCATAGAATAATAACTGTATATGTGTGATAGTAGCATGCATATTGTGGTGGAAACCAAGGGCTTTCTGATTGGACTTAAGGTCACTTTAACAAGAATGAAATCATGCCTGGTACTGGAAACCTTATCAACTAATCAGGATTAGTTTAGTCATGGGCCCCAGAGGAGAACCAACAACTGACACTTTTCTAAACTAGGATTATTCCTAACTATACTGTAAACAATTGTATTTACACTCACAGATAAAATTGAGTAGTTAAACTTCATCAAAATAATTTCCCTTTGCATTAAATGGAGACCATTAGAAAAACCCAAAACTGATCAAAATTCAGAGTTGTGGAACCCAGATGTAATAAACACATCTATAAAATAATTTCTGAACCTAAAAATCTGGGAACATTTTGGAAGAGGGAGTATAAAGTTTGTATGAGCCAATAGAAGTCTGCTGTGAAACTGTGTCTTCTAGGAATGCTAAAAGATATATCTAAAATCTTTCACCAACATGATGCGAAGCCATGCTTGCTGAGAGGAGCCTGTTATGGCTTTCTCCTGAGAATCTCTGACAGAGGCTGACAAATACAGATGAGGATGCTTGCAGCCAACCATTGGACTTAGTATGTGGTCCCCAA
Source organism: Grammomys surdaster (assembly GCF_004785775.1). Classification (NCBI taxonomy): domain Eukaryota; kingdom Metazoa; phylum Chordata; class Mammalia; order Rodentia; family Muridae; genus Grammomys; species Grammomys surdaster. Next base: position 10,214,869 of record NW_021604563.1, read on the forward strand.
TGGAGGAGTTAGAGGAAGGACTAAAGGAGATAAAGGAGTTTCCAACACCATAGAGAGAACAACAATATCTATGAACCAGGCACCCCAGAGCTCTCAAGGACTAATCAATCAAAGTGTATACATGGAGGGACCCATGACTTTAGTTGCATATATAGCAGAGGATGGCCTTATCTGGCATCAATGGGAGGAGAGATCCTTGGTCCTTTGAAGGCTTGATGCCCCAGAGTAAGGCAATCAAGGTGAGGTACAAGGTGGGTCAGTGGATGGGGCACACCTTCATAGAAGCAGGGGAGAGGGAAGATGGGGGTTTTCAGAGGGAAAGTCGGGAAGGGGAATAGCATTTGAAGTGTAAATAAAATAACCAATAAAAACCCACAGAATAAATTCTCTCTCAATAGAAATTATATAATATTATAGAAATTATATACTATCACATTTATTATATGGTATTTTATATATTCTTAATATTCTGTATTCTAAAAGATGATACAGTATATAATCAACCAAGTATGTGTGTGTGTATGTATCTGTGTGTACGTATGTAAATCAATTAAGATGTCTAATTGCAAATATATTTTATTCTTTTAAAGATATAACCACAGGAAAAAAATAACTAATATTGTTTCTCTTTTTGACTCTTTAGATTTAATTTTTTATGTTTATATGAATATTTATAGTTCTTATATGTTATAACTCTATACCAATTTAATTTTGTGAACTCCTAGTGAAAGCCCCATAATAAATTTTAAATATGAGTATAACACCACCGTCCCATGAATTCTTTAAAACTACAATATTTGAGTAGAGCTTTGATTTATAACTTTAAATAGAAAATTGTATATTTCTAACACACATATATTTTTCTAAATTTTACTAGCAAATACATGATTGTGATACTATTTTAATTGAAGTATTTTGATATTATATTTGTATCCTCTTTTTAATAATGACATAGCCATTTATATTGCTCATTTGATCCTCTCAAGGAGAATAAACTCCCTTATTTCCCCTGGGAACACTCTCATGTTAATTATATGTGGATCAACTCACACAGGGTATCTGGAACAAATTCTTTTTTAAAAAAAACTACATTACCAATAACAATTGAAAAACAAACAATAAATCATTTTTAGTTAACTTCCTTCAAGGAATTGGTGATATTTAAAGTTAAATTTTCTCAAGAGATTTCCTTTCATAGAGTATGGAACATTAATTCAGTGTCTGGAAGATGATCATTCCTCTTTTATAATAAAGAAAGTAATAGAGCCTCTCTATTTTCTGTCAAATGGCTTTCCAACATGAAATATCTAATGAAAATTAAAGACTGAATAGTTTGATATTACCAAAAGAGACTATTATCAAAAGTGCAATATCAATCTAGAGATGTGGTGGTTTTGTTGAGTACTAGTTTTCAAACACTTAAAAAAAAAACCAAACCAAACCAAACAAACAAACAAACAAAAAAAACACTATTGGTACCCAACCTCAGAAAACCCAGAGGAAGAGGGCCTCCCAGGAGCTTTAATTTGGGCAGCATCTCAGGTAAGGAAACAGCAACACTTGCCCAAAACAGGGGGTAGTCAGGACCCACTGGGACCTAGGAATTCACTCCTGGCCCGGATCACGGGCTCCTTCAGGTCCTCACCCAAGAGCTCAGCAGATACCAGGAGACAGCTCTGCATCCAATCTCACAGAACCCAGAGGAAGCTGGAGCTCCCAGAAGCTCTAACCTGAGCAGTATACTAGGCAAGGAGGCTACAACACCTGCCCCAATCAGGGATGAACTGGGATCCACTGGGACCCAGGAATTCACTCCTGACCCAGAGCACAGGCCCCTTCCGTTCTCCACCTGAGCACTGAGAACATCTTGGGCCTCAACTCTAACCCCAGCAGCAAAACCAAACCCAAACAAATCTGACACAGTCTAGATAATAGGAATGACAGGCTCCAGTCAGAGACAGCTCAGATAGCACAAAGGTGATCCAGATGGCAAAAGACAAGCACAAGAACATAAGCATCACCAATGCAAGGTACTTACCATCATCAGAACCTAGTTCTCCCAAATTAGAAAGTACTAAACTCTCCATATCACCAGGAAAGCAAGAACCAGATCTAAAATCATTTCTAATGATGATGATAGAAGACTTTAAGAAGGTCATAAATAGCACTATCAAAGAACTTGGGGAAAACACAGGTAAACAAGTAGAAGGTCTTAAAGAGGAAACACAAAAATCCCTTAAAGAATTACAAGAAAACACAAACAAACAGGAGAAGGAATTGAACAAAACCATCCAAGACATAAAAATAGAAGTAGAAACAATAAAGAAATCACAAAGGGAGAGTACCCTGGAGATAGAAAACCTAAGAAAGAAATCAGGAGTCATAGACACAAGCATCACCAACAGAATACAAGAAATAGAAGAATCTCAGGTACAGAAGATACCATAGAAAATATTGACATAACTGTCAAAGAAAATGCAAAATGTTCTTAACACAAAATATCGAGGAAATCCAGGACACAATGAGAAGACCAAACCTAAGGATAATAGGTATAGAAGAGATTGAAGATTCCCAATTTAAAGAGCCAATAAATATCTTCAACAAAATTATAGAAGAAAAATTCCCTAATCTAAGGAATGAGATACACATAACCATACAAGAAGCCTACAGAATGCCAAACAGACTAGATCAAAAAAGAAATACCTACTGTCACATAATAATCAAAACACAGAATGGAGAAAACAGACAAAGAATTTTAAAAGTAGTAAGGGAAAAAGGTCAAGTAACATATAAAGGCAAACCTATCAGAATTACGCCTGACTTCTCACCAGATACTATAAAAGTCAGAAGATCCTGGACATATGTCATACAGACCCTAAGAGAACATAAATGCCAGCCCAGGCTACTATAGCCAGCAAAACTCTCAATTACCATGGATGGAAAAACCAAGATATTTCACAACAAAACAGAATTTGCATAGTATCTTTCCACAAATCCAGCATTACAAAGGATAATAGCAGGAAAGCTCCAATACAAGGAGGCCAATCATACCCTAGATAAAGCAAGAAAATAAGCCTTTTACATTAAACCCAAAAGAAGATAGCCACACAAACGATGTCTCCACTATTAGCAAAAATGACAGGAAGCAACAACACCCTCTCCTTAATGTCTCTTAACATCAATGGACTCAATTCCCCGATAAAAAGGCATAGGCTAATGGACTGGATACGCAAACAGGACCCAGCTTTTTGCTGCTTACAGGAAACCCACTTCAGTGACAAAGACAGACACTACCTTAGAGTAAAAGGTTGGAAAACAATTTTTCAAACAAATGGCCCTAAGAAACAAGCTGGAGTAGCCATTCTAATATCGAATAAAATCGACTTTCAACTTAAAGCTATCAAAAAGGATAAGGAAGGACATTTCATAATTGTCAAAGGAAAAATCAACCAACATGAACTCTCGATTCTGAATATCTATGCGCCAAATACAAGAGCACCCACTTTCATAAAAGAAACTTTACTAAAGCTCAAAACACACATTGGACCTCACACAATAATAGTGGGAGACTTAAACACCCCACTCTCAGCAATGGATAGATCATGGAAACAGAAACTAAATAGAGATACAGTGAAACTAACAGAAGTTATGAACCAAATGGACTTAACAGATATCTGTAGAACATTTCACCCTAAAGCAAAAGAATATACCTTTTTCTCAGCACCTCATGGTACCTTCTCCAAAATAGACAATATAATTGGGCACAAGACAGGCCTCAACAGATATGAAAAAAATTGAAATAATCCCCTGCATCCTATCAGATCACTATGGTCTAAGGCTGGTCTTCAAAAATGACAAAGACAATGGAAAGCCCCCATTCACATGGAAACTGAACAACACCCTACTCCTTGATAATCTGGTAAGGGAAGAAATAAACAAAGAAATTAAAAACTTTTTACAATTTAATGAAAATGATGACAAACCATACCAAAACCTATGGGATATAATGAAAGAAGTACTAAGAGGAAAACTCATAGCTCTAAGTGCCTACAAAAAGAAACTGGAGGGAGCATGCACTAGCAGGTTGACAATGCACCTGAAAGCCCTTGAACAAAAAGAAGTTAATACACCCAAGAAGAGTAGACAGCAGGAAATAATCAAACTCAGGGCTGAAATAAACCAAATAGAAAGAAAAAGAACTATACAAAGACTCAATAAAACCAGGAGCTGGTTCTTTGAGAAAATAAAAAAGATAGATAAACCCTTAGCCAGACTAATCAGAGGGCAGTGAGTCAGTATCCAAATTAATAAAACATAACTGAAAAGGAAGACATAACAACAGAAACCTAGGAAATTAAATAAAAATTATCAGATCATACTACAAAAGCCTATACTCAACAAAATTGGAAAATCTGGATGAATGGACAGTTTTCTAGACAAATAACAGTTTCCAATATTAAATCAGGATCAGATAAACCATCTAAACAGTCCCATAACCCCAAAAGAAATAGAAGCAGTCATTAAAAGTCTCCCCACAAAAAAAGGTCCAGGACCAGACCTTTTAGTTTTAGTGCAGAATTCTATCAGACCTTCAAGGAAGACCTAATACCAATTCTCTTTAAACTATTCCACAAAATAGAAACAGAAGGAACACTACCCAATTAATTCTATGAAGCCACAATTACGCTCATACCTAAACCACACAAAGACCCAACAAAGAAAGAGAACTTCAGACCAATCTCCCTTATGAACATTGATGTAAAAATACTCAATAAAATTCTAGCGAACCGAATCGAAGAACATATCAATACAATTATCCATCATGATCAAGTAAGATTTATCCCAGGAATGCAGGTTTGGTTCAATATACAGAAATCCATCAATGTAATTCACTATATAAACAAACTCAAAGAGAAAAACCACATGATCATATCACTAGATGCTGAGAAAGCATTTGAAAAAATTCAACACCCCTTCATGATAAAAGTCTTGGAAAGATCAGGAATTCAAGGTCCGTACCTAAACATAGTAAAAGCAATATACAGCAAATCAGTAGCCAGCATCAAACTAAATGGAGAGAAAATTGGAGCAGTCCTACAAAAATTAGGGACTAGGCAAGGCTGCCCCCTCTCCCTCTACCTATTCAATAAAGTACTGGAAGTCGTAGTCAGAGCAATTATGCAACACAAGGAGGTCAAAGGGATACAAATTGGAAAGGAAGAAGTAAAAATCTCACTATTTGCAGATGATATGATAGTATACTTAAGTGACACCAAAACGTCCACCAGAGAACTCTTAAACCTGATAAACAACCTTAGCAAGGTGGCTGGATATAAAATTAACTCAAGCAAATCAGTAGCCTTCCTCTACTCAAAAGATAAACTGGCTGAGAAAGAAATTATGGAAATGACACCCTTCACAATAGTCACAGATAATGTAAAATACCTTGGTGTGAACCTAACCAAGCAAGTAAAAGACCTGTATGACAAGAGCTTCAAGTCCCTGAAGAAAGAAATCGAAGAAGATCTCAGAAGATGGAAAGATCTCCTATGCTCATGGATTGGAAGGATTAATATAGTAAAAACTGCTATTTTGCCAAAAGCCATCTACAGATTTAATGCAATCCCCATCAAAATCCACACTCAATTCTTCACAGAGATAGAAAGAGCAACCTTAAAATTCATTTGGATTAACAAAAAAAACAGGATAGCGGAAACTACTCTCAGCAATAAAAGAACTTCTGGGGAAATCACCATCCCTGACTTCAACCTGTACTACAAAGCAATCATGATAAAAAACTGTGTGGTATTGGAACAGAGACAGGCAGGAGGATCAATGGAAAAGAATAGAAGACCCAGAAATGAACCCCCATACCTATGGTCATTTAATCTTTGACAAAGGGGCTAAAACCATCCAGTGGAAAAAAGACAGCATTTTCAACAAATGGTGCTGTTCCAAGTGGAGGTCAGCATGTAGAAGAATGCAAATTGATCCATACTTATCTCCTTCTACAAAGCTCAATCCAAGTGGATCAAGGACCTCCACCTAAAACCAGCTACACTGAAACTAATAGAAGAGAAATTTGGAAAAAGCCTCAAACACATGGGCACAGGAGAAAAATTCCTGAAAAGAACACCAATGGCTTGCACTCTAAGAGCAAGAATTGACAAATGGGACCTCATAAAACTACAAAGCTTTTGCAAAGCAAAGGACACAGTCAATAGGACAAAGCTGCAACCAACAGATTGGGAAAAGATCTTCACCAACCCTACATCTGATAAAGGGCTAATATCCAAGGTATAAAAAGAACTGAAGAAATTAGACTCTAGACAATAAAAGAACCCTATTAAAAAATGGAGCATGGAGCTGGACAAAGAATTCTCAAATGAGGAATCCTGAATGGTTGAAAAGCAGCTAAAGAAGTGTTCAGCATCCCTAGCTATCAGGGAAATGCAAATGAAAACAACACTTAGATTCCACCTCACACCAGTCAGAGTGGCTAAGATCAAAAACCCAGGTGACAGCAGATGTTGGCGAGGATGTGGAGAAAGAACACTCCTCCATGGTTGGTGGGATTGTAAACTGGTAAAATCACTATGGAAAGCAGTCTGGTGGTATCTCAGAAAATTGAACATAGTGTTACCTGAGGACCCAGCTATACCACTCCTGGGCATATACCCAAAAGATGTTTCAACATGCAAAAGGGACACATCCTCCACTATGTTCATAGCAGCCTTATTTATAATAGCTAGAAGTTGGAAAGAACCCAGATACCCTTCAACAGAAGAGTGGATGCAGAAAATATGGTATATTTATACAATGGAGTACTACTCAGCTATGAAAAAACAATGAGTTCCTGAAATTGTAAGGCAAATGGATGGAGCTGGAAAATATCATATCTAATGAGGTGATCCAATCTCAAAAGAACTTATATGGTATGAACTCACTGATAATTGGATATTAGCCCAAAAGCTCACAATACCTGAGACACAATGCATAGACCACATGAAACTCAAGAACAAAAAGGAAGACCAAAGTGTGGGTGCTTTGGTACTTTCTAGAAGAACGATCAAAAGTTTCAACCAGAGCTCCCAAGGTCTAAACCTCCAGCCAGAGAGCACAGAGAGAGGAACTCATGTCTCCACCTGTATAGGTAACTGAGGGTGGCCTTGTCAGACATCAGTGGAAGGGGAGTGGCATGGTCCTCGAAAGTTTCGATTCCCTAGTGTTGGGGAATTGGATAGCAGGGAAATGGGACTGGGAGGATGTTTGGAGCACATATTCATAAAAATAGGAGTGTGTATGGGATAAGGAATTTTGGGGGACAATGGGAGAGGAGATAACATTGAAAGGTAAATACGTAAAATATCCAATAATAAAAAAAACAGATAATGCATCTCAAAAAAATAGAGGGTTAGAGCGTTTACTTATTTCAAATTATTTTCAAAAGTTTCTAAGAGATGCTAACTAGCTAATATCTTATTTTAAGCTCTCCACAAAAGAATTTAAGTCTCTGTTTAATATTCTCAAGGGAGATGTAAATCTTAATTTCTCTCAACAATTAATTGACAAAAGAGAAGTAATCTCACAAAAAAGTAGAAGAAGCTATTACTAATTGATATATTATATAGTCTGATTAGTTGTTGGCTGTGCTATAAAAGTCCTTTGATAAAAGAGATTATTAATATAGATTTATATTTCTTTAAATAGTGTCTTCACGACTGTCTGAGTATGGAGGTAGCTACTGTTGGCGCTTCTGCCCTGATTTCACAAGAACTCTGAAAAATTGGCTTTAAAAAGAAAAGAGGGGTAACATTACTGCCCCAGAAGGAGTCCCCCTGAAATACTCTCCGTCATGCCTTGTTAACTTTTAACTCTCTGAGACTGAAAGCTCATGGCAAATCTGCTGCTGACTGCCTCTGGCATCACCAAGACCAATAAAAACTATGCCACCTATATGGGGAAGGACCCTCTTACACTTAAAGGGAATAGCCCAGACCCAGTTCCCTTATGGGGCTGAGGATTGATATTCCTGTTTAATACCATAGAAGGCACAGCTAAATGGCTACCAAAAAGATTAATGAAATAAATAGATATGCCCACAAAGCCAGGCACAACCATAAATAAAATGAATAACAATTTACATCCCGGGAAGAGAAATCTCCCTGCAAATTCCCTTCTTTTTCCTTTCCAGGTAAAAATGAATCACTCGTGATGTCTGCTGTTAGAAGTTCTAATCCAGATGCTGGCCTCTGAACTTATACTACTCAGACCTTTGAAGGGCCACTGACAAGAACATCAAACAGCTAGAAATTGACATCACTAATCTGACAAAATCCCTAGTTTCTCTGTCTGAAGAAACCTCCAAAAATCGCAAAGATCCTTATTGGACTTGATTTGCTCTATTAGAATAGAAAAGGCTGTGTACAGCTCTTGACTGTGTACAGCCTTTAAAGAAGAATGTCGCCTTTATATAGACAAGACAGGGAGGGTTAAAGAGAGCATGAAAATGGTCAGAGAAGGCCCTGAGAAAAGTCAGAGAGAGAAAGAGAAAGATGAGTGCTGGTACCAGAATTGGTTCTCAACCTCTCCATGGTTGTCAACCCTTCCTCCTCCCATCTTGGGACCATTATTTGGGTTCTTTTTGCTTATTTCTTCTGGTCCCTGGCCCTCAAATAGGCTGACTAACACTGTGAAACAGCAGATAAATAATTTGGTAGCAAAACATACTCAGATATAGTATCATAAGTTAGCTATGGAGGACCACTAGACTCAAGATGAAGTTGTTACTTTATCTAGGGTGTTACCAAAACCCATCTCCACCCAACCTAAAAGGGGGGACTTCTGCCCCTAGACCAGGCAGAGAGGGGCCACCCAGAACCCCCTCTGACAGGCGACCTGAATTCTTGCTTAGGCTGCAAGGCTAAGCACTGCAAGGGAATATCAATAGAAGTTAAAAATATCTCTCTGGGTTCCCTGAGGGACAAGCCTGACTGCATAGGGGTTGATGTCAAAAGTATCCCCTCTCCAGGAAAAAGACATCGGAACGGGTATGGCCCTCATGCCTCACTGGACAACAACAGGGAACCAGAACCATTACAAGGTCCCCTTCAATTACTGGAGGTCAGGCCTTTATCCCTGCCTTCGCCAGATTAGACTTGCCACAGCCAGTCTATACTTAGAGAAGGAAGGAGATGTCAGGGGCAGCCCTGCTCACACACTGAAGGCCTAAAATCAGCCATAGGCCTAAAATCAGTAATTTGCCTGTCATACATATATACTAACACCAACTCTTGGGTCTCTGTGGATAAACAATGAAGCAGATGGCTATAAGCTATTGTAAACAGGCAGTTTTTGTGACAATTTACCAGTCTGAGTAGTCATAGACCTTGTAAATATGTAAACTTGGCAGATATTACCAACTTAGATAAGGACAAGTGAATGATAGGCAGAATCATAGTGATCTATTCCCTGAACCCTCACCCAGACGATACCCTGTTCTGAAAGATATCTGTATTTGCCTGAACACCCGCACTCCAGTGTCATCCCCTTCCCCATGCCCTACATTTCTGTGTTTATAACCCCTGTGTGAATGAGTATAAATTACAATTTGAAAAAAAATAAGTTACATAAATATAAAAAATTCCATTTCTCGACTACATTTCACTGCATAAAGAGTAGTCAAACTAAAACTAAGTATATTGTTACTTCAATTCAAAAGTATATTGTTACTTCAATAATTGGTAGATATACAGAAAATAAATAGAAATAGCCAATAACACAATTAACAATTTTTATAACATATAATACCATCAGTGATAATGTTATTGCTATGTTATAAACTATTTCATGTATAAGTATTTTTTACCGAAAATACATTACTATTTGGTAAAAGTGTCTCTATAACAAATATTTTCTTAAAATGATAAACTATCTCCATCATTATTTAGAAATACAGCTTTACCAAAACAATATTAATTAATTCTTTGTCCTGTTTGGTTTTTAATAGTTTTTTTTTTAACATTGATTACCACTCATATATAAATTGGAAAAAAATTATCTAGGATTTCTCTTTTATATCAATGGGTTCTACATTAGGGCTCTAGTGTGTTTTAATGCAGTATCATGATTATATATAGCAATGATGTTTTAAAGAAAGAAAAATAGGGGACAGTATGTGAGAATAATGTGAGCAACTTAAAATGACATATTAGTAGGAAAATGCTATAATTCAAACTGTCTTTTTGTTTTCACTAAAATCACTAATTTTTAAAACAGAAAGAAAAAGATTATAAAAATTCTTTGGGTATCTAAACATATTTAGACATGATCTAAGTATTATAAAATATATACATATATTGAAACTTTGCATAGCACACATTGATTTGTGAATTTTTTTTAGTTTATTTAGATAAGTGCAAACTACACAAAGTTATTTTTCTCTGCATACAACTGTAGTGTTTCAAAATCTAAATAGTTATGTTGAATCAAATATTCAGTAATGGTTTTTAAAAAATCCCAAAGGCAGAGGTCAGTTCCCAGTAACCACATGGTAAAAAATCCCAAAGGCTTTCTTCCTCCCCTAAAAGCATTCATTAATGCTGTCTATGTTTGGGCATATACTAATATAATTAATTAATTTTCAAAGACTGCAGTAGGATTGAATTTGTGATCTAATAGAAGCAGGTGAGATAATCCTTCATACATTGTAGATAGGAAAAATAGCAAAGGTGTCTAAATCAGCTCTTTCATGTGTTTGATTTGTCTCTGCACTTTATCCCCTATATTTAATTTTTAACTAGAAAGAGGGGGAAATTTGAGCCTCATATAACTGTTCAAAAACTAAGTGGAAATAGTTCTTATAAAAATCCAGTTATATAAAAGGAAATGAACAGTGCTAGAGAATTTCTAGCATATAAAACAATGTCAACTATATCCATTTAATAACTGGAGTGAGGTGTCAAAATCACTCTGGACTGTTAGTAGTCTTTAAATACTTATAAGCACTAAAGTTCAGACAGGGCCCTCAAAAAGGAGCCCCAAAGTTTCCTTAACCAGAAGTTGTCACTACCCTGAACTGTAACAGATGGCCATTTTGTCAACAAACTGAGTTGGAATCTCTTTCCATGCCTTGTGATCTCCAGGGCAGTTTAGTAATCATTAGTGGAACTAAAATTAATTCTTTCAAGCACTCAGTTGTGTCCAGCGGTACCTTTATGACTCACCAAAGTGGTAAAAAACTGATTGAGTCTGTATTTGAACCTGGAAAAATTTGTAGTTTGATGCCTCCCACCTATGATTTAAAAAAAAATCTCAGAATAACAATGATAGCATATTGTTGCTGTTTCTGTTATACTTTTCAATTTTGCCTCATCTGTACCACTATTTACACCTGTGAAATCTGAGTCTGTTCAAAAGGAAGCAAAGAAATTTATGTCCAATTCTGTTCCTTTATATTCTAAAAATGGAAATCTGATCTTAAATTATAGATATCAAATTATGAAGAAGAGAGGTTTGTCTTTAATTGATACAGAAAAGGGTAAGAAATCGGATATCATAGATATGCTTTCATGTAGTTATTTTTTAATATGGACATTTAATATAGCCTTGGAGAACATTGCAAAGATACTACATTTCAATCCAAATGAGAAGTAGATTCTTCAATGATTTGAGTGAAAGAGTTAGGGTTCCTTTAAATAGACATTCTCAATTATGTTGACACTAGATAATGGAAACACAAAAGAGTAATTGTAGATACTGTTGAGATAAATATAGTGAGAGACATTGTTGATGGGACTCCAATAAAAATAATGAGAGTGGTCAGAAAAGTGGGCTACTGAACTCTAGGCCTGACATCAGCCAAAAATTAGAAGTATAAAATATATATAAATCTTTAATTCACTGTAATAATTACTTTCATGATAATATAAAAAGTGTGATGTTACTTGCAAATAATATTTGAGGAACTATTAGCAGATACTCATAAGTTTCCATGCTTTGTGATTTTTATAGAAATTAAAAGGCTTTACTCTCAATTAGTTAATGAAATTATAATTATTTTGACTGAGCAGGGAGGATTAAGCTAACCTCTTTGAAATAATTAAGCAAAATGGCTTAGGAAACTCAAACCTCATACTAAGAGGGCAAGGTTAGATGATGGGGAAAAGAATATATTATAGATTTTAATGAGGTAGTATAGATATGATTAATCTAGGAAAATTGTGAAAAATGTTAATAAATGTTGAAAAATTATGCATCTTATTTCAATAGTCAGATTTAATTACAAATACACATGATTTAGATGGTAAGAAACTTATAAATTAAAGTAAATTTCACTTAAAATCACTGATATCATAATGTTTTAGATTTCATATCCTTACTGACTATGTCAAGCAATTTCTCTGGGCATTATTATAGTTTTCTTTCTATAAATGAGTATCAGCTACTTAATGATATTTTTTTAGCTACAGTCTAGGATTATATGGATTTTATAATGACTTTTTATGCATGGATTAACCACTAAGCACAAGTGATAAATTGAATATTCATGGATGAGTGAAAAGGGCAGCTATATTGTTATCACTTTCATGGTTCTCTAGCTATACCATATATAAAATATAATAAACCGAATTTATGAGTCACATTTCTGCCTTTCTTGACTGTAATACACATAGTCCCTGGGGTTATTAAACTTGTTCTGCATTTCTCACATTCTTCAGCTAAAGAGTAAGCAGTGAAAATTGCTTTGGACTTGAATGTTCTGTATTATTTGGCATTTGTATGAGTGATATATGAAAAGTTATCTACTGTAAATGCATTTGCATACAATTTCATTTTTATAAATATTCATAAGACCCTTAATAGCTCTATTCCAAAGAAATAAGAAAACCAAATAGTGTTATATTATAACAATAATTATCTTATTGCTATAATATTGACTATCATTGGGATACATACATAAATAATCATAAATATTCAAGTGGCATGTACTATATAAATGTATACATTGTATTTACGGTGCTAATTTGCAAACATTAAATTACATGATAACAAAAAAAATCACACCTTAATAACTATTAAAAAGTTTCTAAATAGAATATTAATAATCACTAAACTAGCAATATATAACTTCCTATGCTTTCAATAAATATTTATTAAAATTACATTTCCAAAAACAAAAACACAAAGCTTTATGAAACATAATTGGAGGGATGTTTCTTTCTCCCTTTAGGGTAGTTAGTTTCTTCTCTGTGTCTATGGGTTTTGTTGTTGTTGTTTTTCTTTTTTTGGCAGGGACGTGGTTTTCCATACACTAAACAGAAGAGTTATAGTTTTCTTACTTTTATAAATGATAGAGAAGCCGGGCAGAGGTGGCGCACACCTTTAATCCCAGCACTTGGGAGGCAGAGGCAGGCGGATTTCTGAGTTCGAGGCCAGCCTGGTCTACAGAGTGAGTTTCAGGACATCCAGGACTACACAGAGAAACCCTGTCTCAAAAAAAAAAAAAAAAAAGAAAAGAAAACCCTTAAAAAATAATTAAATAAAAAATGATAGAGAAGAAATCAGGTAACAGAGTACAAACAAAAATTGTTTTTTTTCTACCATGTTTTACTTTTTATATTATTTGATGTAAAAGATACAGTACTAGAAATACATTCTCACAATATTTTGTTATCTAAAATTGAAAAACTGCATTTAACAGATTCCCAAGGGGCAACCTTTGTACATATTTTGCTTTCTTTATTTTATTTTCAATCTATGATATTTCGTCACAAGACTTTCCTTAGGAACATTACTAGAATCATGTGGGAAATGCATCCTTCCAATGCCCTCACATTTCTTTGAATGTGGATAATCTATGGCAAGACTCCTCACAATTTTTACTGTAAAAGTCCAGACAATAAGAAATTTATGTCTATTGAATCAAGGAGTTTCTATTTAAAATATCAACTATGACACCAAAGTTTACAGGTGATTGACAATTCAAAAAAGAATGAGTATGGCTTTATTCAAAGAAAATACTCAATTTTATATTTCATATAATTTTCATACAGCACCACTCTTTTAAGCTTCTTTATATTTCTTTAAAATATAATAACTCATGATTCTTACACACAAACACAGACACAAACACATACCTCCAGGAAAGTGCAATCAGATATTGCCATATGTTAGAGCTAGAATGCTCTTGAAAGGCCTGTGGTGCTAACTAGTTAAAGGTGATATTTGGGGAATAATGGAGGTCTTTTTTTTTCTTTTCTTTTCTTCTCTTTTCTTTTCTTTTCTTTTTTATTGGATCTTTTATTTATTTACATTTCAGGTGCTTTCCCATTTCCCCATTTTCTCTCCCTAAAAACCTCTTATCCCATCCACCCATCTTTATTTTTCTTTCGATTCTGTATTATTTTAATTAAATTACATGCAAGTATCAATGTCAGATCTAGGTTGAGGAACTAGCAATACAATAGATGCAAATAGTCAAGTAACAAGCAAGACAATAAACACAAATAGTCAAAGAACAAGCAGGGCAATAAACAAAATTCTGTGATCACTCCCATGATCACTGTTTCTAAGGGCTTATCAGGATGACCAAAATATCTCAGCCAAATTTCCTGTCATAAACCAAAGTCCTTCTCATGTCTGAAGCCTACTTCTTTGTCCTAGCCTAATATTTAGATTTCTGTCTGAAATTATCTCTTTGTTCTAGCCTAAAATTTAGATTCCTGCCAGAAATTACTTCTTCATTCTAGCCTAATGTCAGATTCCTCCCTGAAGCCCACTTCCTTGTCCTTGGCCAATGTCATACCCCTGCCAAGCAACCCATTTCCTTGTCCTTTGCCCATTTCAGATTATGGCCAAGTAGCCCCAAAGGATTTCTGCCTCTCCCATTTTTTTTATTTCATAAATAAGACTGAGCATGTCTTAGGTTGTTCTGCCAAGAACACCTTCCTTACCTGTCATGGAATATGCATTATCAAAAGTAATGCATTTATGTTTTAGGTAGATAAGGCTCTGTGCAGAATCTTACCTGTCCTTGGCTTGCCAGCCTGTTAATTTAATAACTCTGTCTGGGGGTCCATTTTCAGGTTCAAGCCATGTACTCTGGCTGACAAAATGCCGATGTTGTTAAAGACAAGCTTTAACACAATGGGCAGGAATAAAACTATTCCCGGGACAAAACTGGCTAGCATAATCAAGCTATATATGCCAGTCTTGAAGCTTGACCAAAATAGAAATACTGACCTCTTGGTCTTCTGAAAAAGCTAGCAAGTACTAGAAGAAATGAGTCAGACTTTAAGCAGAAGCAAGAGGGTAGTGGACTTGATTATTGCTGGTATAACAGCTTTAATTACATTAATTGCTAGCACCACTGCTTCTGCAATTGCTTTAACACAAGAAGTTAAGACAGTTACTTTTGCTAATCATTTAGCAAAAATTGTTACTAATGTGTTGAATACACAAGAGGATTTAGATAGACATTTGAAACAACAGATTGATGCTCTTTATACTATTCAAATTTTTGGAAAATTTAGAGTAAGGAGCCATCTTGAGAGTCATGCCCAATACCATTGGATTCATGTCAGTTCTAAAATTTACAGTGGTAGTCATTATAATTTAGAAAAATTTTAAAGACACTTGCAGTATATTTGGCATAATTCTAACACCTTTCTGGATGCTTTAACTTTACATAGTGAGCTTATAAATTTAAAGAATACTGCTCTGCTGAATGTTGATGCAGCAGATACTGCTGATAAGATTACCCAAGTAGGAGAATTTGAAGGCATAAAAATCCAAACCCCAACAACAACAACTACTGCAACAAAGTAAATACAAAGCACTGTCTGGTATACAATATTTGAAACTTTCTCTCAACAATGTGAGTAACTTTATTCTAGCACACACCCAGCCCAGAATGCATTGGATTGCCATGTGATTTAAAACAATCAATCATGATCAAAAATTAATATAACTTGTTTATAACCTAATTTCCTAAGGTATTTCTTAAAGCAATTGAAAGTAGATAAACATAGATGCTAATAAATATAAGCATGCCATTATGTTTATAAAATAAAAATTTGACAAATTTACTGACATTAATATTTAAATAAAGACTATTCAACTAGAGATAGCTATGTATAAAGTTTGTCTTCAATATTCACTATGAAAATAATAGCATTTTACACTGTATGCCATGATGAATTGCTTTTAGAACTGCTAAAATTGTATTTGTAATAATTCTTGACAATGAATTTTAATTAAAACTCAAGTTGAGTTTTTCCAGTTAATAAAATTGACATCTTTATTGTTACAACTACCTTCTAGAATGTATCTATTTTAAAATAAATGTATATCTTTCTATTGTAATGGTATACTTAAGCATTATTTGGAAAGCAGTGTTTGAAACTAATTATGATTGAGAATAAACCACACATAATGGTTCACATATTCATTTTCTAATCATTTTTGTAAGAAGATTCCTTTTCTTTTTTGAGTTTTGACAACAGACTACAGAAATAAGCCAAAGTTGATGGCAGTTAAATAGCAAAATGTCTAGGTGCCCCAGTATAACAACCAGTTTCTTATTTTGCTTGCTCATTCTCCATGTATTTCACAACTTGCAATATTAATTAAACAGGAAGAATATAATATGTTACTGAATCCTGAATAATTTCTTCAGTGGTATTAAGGAGGTGTACCATATCTACGTTTCTAAATTCATGGGTGATTTTTCTTTGTAAATAAAATTATGTATTAATTTAATTATTTATTTACAAGTAAGTGTACTTATCTCTGAGAAAGTATTCATTGTATATTTTTTGCTATGTGAATACATTTAATGAATATGCATAAAAATAAAGTAATCAATAAAAATTATACTGTCAGAAAGTGAGTTACATAAAATGATTTTTATCTCTTTATTTCAGTTCTTCAAAAATATTTTTTCTTATACATTTTCTCAGGAAAATTCTCTAGTAGAATTCAACAACAAAGAGAATATGATTCCTAAAGTAGCACAGATGTGAGGAACAGTTTTACATATGGGATAACTTACATTTGCCCATTTAAGGAAGTATCATATATTCACAGCTGGGATTTCTCTAGTAAGACATTTTCTAGGGTAAACCAGCTGTCATTTTACTGTCTCTCAAGTACAAGGCACTCAGCTGCACATCAAAACATTCCTATATTAAACAAAAATAACACATGTTTTTATATGAACACACAGCTGTTCTATATATGCACCACCACTTCACTATTTTTATATAAGGAAAAGAAACATGTTGTTTCTAAAGTTTTATGGGAGTAAAGACAAGAGTTGGGTTTATCTATTAAGTTACTACAATACTATGTATGCCAATATTACTTTAAAGACATCTGAATACTTACTAAAGAGACTTAAACATGCAGTTTAATTACTGTACAGCAAATATTAGGCTGAAATATTATGTCTGGCTCTACAATGACAAGAGTCACAGTTACCATATAAATATGTGTTGTGATTAGAATTGCATTCTACTAAATAAGTTTCAATGTCCTGTTTAATGCTGGTTCTAAATCTTAAGTAGCTTCCCTTCCCCCTACTTTTATCAATAAATCTTTTTTGTATATACCATTATACATGATAAGTCTTAGTTTCTTTCTGTGTTTTTGTGATACCTTATTCTGAAGAAAGCAAATGAATGGGAAGATGATTTATTACTGCACAAAATTCCAGCTCAATATAGTCTGTCTTGGTGGAGAAGGAAGTATGATCACAGGAAAAAGAAGATAGATAGGTCAAATGTATTCATATTCATAATCAGGAAGCAGGGATTAAATTGGGAATTTGAGTCTGTCTGTGAAGGCTCAAGGCTCACCCCAAGTTGTAAAATAATATTTTATTCTCCTGATATAATTGTTGTCTCAGAGGCTTACTGATGAATGAATTCACCCTTTCTAGTTTTTCCTAAATTATGATTGGCTGGTTCAACTCAGTTGTTCTGGCTTAAATACTTCTCCAGGATGACTGATTCAAACAGGCTTCTCTCTGCTTCTAACTGAATTGTTCTGCTGGACCTCAAACTAACTCTGGCAATCTGTTCTAATCTTCTGTCTCCTTTTTCTCTAGTTCATTGTTTCTCACTTGTGGTTAGCTTGTTCTTTTTGTCATGTGTCCTGGTAAAAACTGATTATCTATCTATCTATCTATCTATCTATCTATCTATCTATCTATCTATCTATCTATCGCTATCTCTTTTGCTCTCTCTGTACTGCTCTCTGAATTTGCCTCTCTTTCCTGTGCTCTTCTAGTGAGAATTGGGTATATCCTAACTCTGATGCATTCCATCAAATCTTTCTCTAATTTGTCACTTTTATTCCCCTGAATTAGATGACTATTTAAAACATGGCTGGTTCCTTTTACAAACTAATTTTACCTTTATTGTTCATTATTAAATACAGACAAGTTGTGCCTGTAAAATAGACAGATCATACTGTAATCCAGAGTATGCCTGCATTCCAGTCATATCACATATATCTAGAAGGTCTTTGGATGTGATCCCCTGCTAGAGAAGCCATGTTGCTGGATTAAATTTCCTTTACACTTAATGACTCACTTTCTCTAGTCTTTGTAAATTTCAATTTTATTTCCTCAGATGAAGGGATGACATGAGAGTCATGTCCAAGTTTTAAGAATACATGGCTGTGGTAAGACCTGAGCATTTCTATCTTCCTCTAGGCCTAGAAGCTTCTAGTCGCTATACAATCTAGTCTTTCAAAATCCTTGACCTTGATGGCTTCACAATCTGTCCCTATCTATTCACCTAGGTCTAAGGTATCTCATATTCCAAGTCTTACTGCTAAATAAATTCACCCTTTCTATCTCTTTCTGTCCTCTGGCTGGTTGCATCAACTCAGGTGTTCTGATTAAACTCCTCTCCAAGCTGACTGATTCAATTGGCTTCTCTCATTGAACTCTGATTGAAGTGCTTTGCTCGGACAAACTTCTTCTAAACTCTATGAACTAAACCACACTTACTGAGCTGACTGCACAGACTTAAGGGAACTGCACAATCTCAATTGAACTCAACTCATCTTCTCTTTCTGCACTGCTATTAAGTAGCTTTTCTTTTTAGTCTATAGTCTATCTTGGTGATAGTGGAATACAGCCTGTCTTTGACTCCTTCTGTCAAATCTTTCTCTGATTTGTCACTTTTTTGTCCCTCAATTACACCTCATTGTTTAAGATTAAAAGTGTGTACTAAGGGTGTGTATGCACTCCAGCTGAATCACACAGACCAAGGATTTTGTATGTGATCACATGCCAGAGTAGCTATGTCACTGGGTTAAAATTTATGCACACATCTCCAAATATGAATGGTTCATAACATTCAGAAAAAGCACTCTCAGATATTCCCAAAGGTAACAAATATCCAAAACCATGAGACTATGAAGATTTCACATCCAAATTATAATATACAACTTTCTTTTTTTTCTTTTATTTGTTTTCTTTTTGAAAATATATTTATTTATTTATTATTGGATATGTTATTTATTTACATTTCTGATTTTATCTCCTTTACCCATCCCCCCCAATAAATCCCTTCTCTCATCTGTCCTCCTCCTTTTTGCCTTTATATCATTTAAATTTTATGTAAGTATTAAGGTCAGCTCTATGTTGAGGAACTAGCAATACAATATATAGTCAAGGAACAAGAAAGACAATGAACACTGATAGTCAAAGAACAAGCAAGGCAGTAAACTGAGTCCCTGGAAATATACTACTTTCTAAACTTTTCCTTTTCTCTTTTTTAAGAAGATAAAAACCAAACCAAGCAAACAAAAAACAAAATATTGAGTGAAGAAATATTTTACTCAAGACACACAAATAAAGTATATGTTGGTCTTCTGTTAAATTATTAAATTCCTAGTATTGACATAAAAGTGAAAAAATTATGTATATAATAATTTAATAAAAATATTTTGGCTAAAAATAATTCAAACCCTCTTATAGACATTTGTAGATTGTGAAATAGTATGCTGATAAAAGAAATTGCAGTCTAAAATAGTGCCTACATAGTAATAGTTTTTATTAATTTCTAATTCAAGGAAAAACATCCATTTCATTGAATATATTTAAAAGCACAGAATGAATAATAAGGAATAATTTCACAGTTACTCTATAAAACACATATGTTGATTTTTATGAAGCCACAATTACTCTGATATGTAAACCACACAAAGACTCAACCAAAAAAGAGAACTTCAGAGCAAATGCAAAAATACTTAATAACCTTCTTGCAAAGCGAATAAAAGAACACATCAAAACCTTCATTCACCACAGTCAAGTAGGCTTCATCCCAGGGATACAAGGTTGGTTCAATTTATGAAAATCCATTAACGTAATCCACTATATAAACAAACTCAAAGAAAAAAATCACATGATCATCTCATTAGAGGCTGAAAAAGCCTTTGACAATATACAACACCCCTTCATGTTAAAGTATTCGAGAGATCAGGAATTCAAAGCCCAAACCAAACATAATAAAAGCAATATATAGAAAACCAACAGCTAACATCAAATTAAGTGGAGAGATATTTGAAGCAATCCCACTAAAATCAGGGACAAGACAAGGATGCCCAGTTTTCCTGTATCTATTCAATGTAGTACTCAAAGTCTAGCTCAAGCAATAAGACAACAAAAGAAGATCAAGGGAATACAAACTGACAAAGAGGAAGTCAAGGTATCATTATTTGCAGGTGATATCATAGTATATATAAGCAACCCCGAAAATTCTACCAGAGAACTTCTACAGATGATAAACAACTTCATCGAAATGGCCGGATATAAAATTGACTCAAATAAATCTGTAGCCTTCCTTTATATAAATGTTAAATGGATTGAGAAAGAAATTAATGAAACAATACCGTTCACAGTAGTTACAAATTATATAAAATATCTTGGGGTAACTATAACCAAACAAGTGAAAGATCTGTATGATAATAACAGAAGTTTAAGGGTAATAACAAAGCACAGAAATAGAGATTACTAAAGCAAAAAATAAACAACAAAAAAACTGTTCATAATGTTTCTTATTATGATCATATTGCCCAGAATGCTGTATGGAAGAAAACACATAATTTTTATTCTTTTTAAAGTTTTCTTAAACTTTTTCTTGTACAATATCATTTTCTTCCATTTTAGTGTATATGAAACTTATAGTAGAATACATATAATTATTTTAATGGAAATGGAAAATATTGTATATCAAGCAGTAATGATGTATTAATAATTCCATTAATCTTACCTAGAAGCTAAGAAAATTGAACAACAAGAACTAATTTGAAAAGAAATAAAATCACAAAAACATCTAACTGTGCTACTTGAAATAAGCTTAGATTTTCTAATATAACATATATTGAAAATTCAGATAATCATTAGCCCACATACCCTGTAACTTATACTCAAATATGGGATGGAGTTGTAAAGTGCTTTTTTAATACATATTATTGTTAAAAGCAAAAAAAAAAAAAAAGAAAAAAGAAAAAAAAAAGAAAATTGTCAGCTATACAAAACCAAACTTTATCTGTTGAATTTGCATATAATTAATGTGGTGGTTTGAATATGCTTGGCTCATGGAAAGTGGTACTAATAAGAGGTATGTTCCCATTGGAAGAGGTGTGGCCTTGTTAGAGGAAGTGTGTCACTATAGTGGTGGGGCTTTGAGTATATATGTATGTATATATATATATACATACATATATACTCAATATGTAGTTCTCTTAGCTGCCTTTCCAGCATTATTTCTTGTGCCCTTCCCCCAGCCTTGAGCAGGCCTGAGAGACCTTGTTTACCACAACAGGCCAAACAATAGAACTCCAGAGGTATTGCCTGCCTTGACACCTCCTTGGCTCCCTGTAGCCTGGTACACAAACTGAGAAGAATAGACTGCCTACTGAGCTTGCCTTGAGACATCTCTGGCCTGAGATTAAGGATGGATTCCCTTCACCCCCAGCAGGATGGATTCTCCCCACCCCCAGCAGGATGAATTCCCCTCACCCCCAGCAGGATGGATTCCCTTCACCTCTAGCAGAATGGATTCCCTTCACCCCCAGAGGGCTGAAGCAAGAAGGAACTCTGGGGCTGGGAGTAGGCTTTCCCCTTTAAATTGAAAGCTGAACATTAAAGCATTGAGCCTCGATCAGAAACCTTTGTCCTGGCTTCATCTCTTCCTGCCCTCCTGTCCCTTCTTCCATTCCCAGCTTCTCTTTCAAGTGAACCTGGTTGACTGGGGCCGCTGGCCAGCAACAATGTCTGCCGGGATGCTGCTATGCTACCCACAATGATGATAATAGACTATCCATTTGAAAATATAAGCCAGCCACAAACAACTGTTTTCATTTATAAGAGTTGTCTTGGTCATTTTGTCTCGTCACAGAATTGAAACCCTAACTAGAACAATTTATCTTATTATTTGTGTAATGTTAATCTATTAGGGTTTTTGCGTTGAGGTATGAAGTAGCTCTTTTTCTTCAATTAATAATAATGAAAAGAGTGTTAGAAGACACTCAATAACAAAGTTTGACACATGCATACACAAAGCTTGTACATGTTTACATGTATACACACACATATACATTCATGAGCACACAGGCATACACTAAAAATAAAAATTAAAAGTACAGTTTGTTCCAGCAATCTTTCCTTTTGTATATGCCCAAAGGAGATCAAATGAATATTTTGAAGATGTACTTGTATCCCTTTGCCCATTGTTTTACTACTAACATTGTCCAAAATATTGAAACAATTAAAGTACCTATTACCAGATAAATGGATGCAGAAAATTTGCTATCAATATAAGTTTATATTCAAACATAAAAGGAAATGTTGCCCATATTTTAAAAGATATTGCATATTGTATCATCATGAATGATCCAGGAAAACAATTGTTCAGTGAAACAATTTACACACATAAAGAAAAATAATACATGGCATCTTTTAATGTGGATTTTACCTCAGAAATAGATTGCAGAATAGTGGTTACCAGGAGTTGGAAAGTTAGAGGCAAAAGTAGTTATACTGGTCAAATGACATAAATTTGTTAAATACTGACAAAATTCTCCTAATATGCAGCATTATGGCTATAGTTAATGTATATCTGGAATTTGCTTAGACCACAGACCTCATATGTTTATGTCACACAGAAGTAAACATACAACTATAGAAGATGAGTGCTATAACAATTTGCATGATCATGTAAGCATATCACAGTATATTTGTATAGTAAAATATAGGTTAGGATAACTTTAATGTACACATTTTAAAGCCATACCCTAGTGACACAGAAACACAGAAAGAAAGCAAAGGAGATAGTTATAAATATAATATTATTCTGGAAGCTTTATAAATAAAATATTATTTAATTGAAGCCCTTTAAAAAACAATTGACATGAGGATGTAGAAGATAAGTTTATACTGAACAAGCACAGCAGGGAAAGTTTTGTACATGACATTAATAATAAATTTAAGTATAAATGAAGCCATTCCAATTAGCAGACAGAAACATTACTTTTTCAGCTAAGGATAAGTGAAGAATATCCTAACAAGCCAATTTCTTTATATTTCCTTGGAAGCATCCTGGCTAAGCACTTTTGTAGTCTTACAGATGATTTATCACATCCTTATAAAATTAGGTTTCCATAAATGTACAGCACTCTCCTTATGATTTTGTAGAAATATGGTTTCAGTGTAGTAGCATCTTCTTCCTTCTCCATTATTCAACTTCTATTTCTTAAAATAACATGGGGAGAAAAATCCAAGGTAATAATCTATGTTTTAATAGAATTCTTCAATTAAAAAAAAGTGCTCATTATCCACTTAACTTGCAGCTGCCCATATGGAAAAGTATAATTTAAAACAGTGGTAGTCATAATAACTTTTCTTAATCATTGAAATACATAAACTTGAAAGAAGATCGCCTGTTTATCTTTTCTGACTGAATGTTAAAAGCAGTGGCTAATATATGCTCAAAATTATATTTCAAAATTTCAGAGAGTATAACTAGTCTACTCTAAACTTATCACACTGTGAAATTAATTAACAAGAATATAGACTTGGCAAACTTGTTAATCTGAGAAAAGTAATCTTCAATAAATTTCACCTTTATTTGCTCATTTATGCAATAAATTGAGGCTGATTAAAAAATAGGAGTTAGAGAAAGTACTGAATGAACTGAAAGAGTTTGCAACCCCATAGGAAGAGCAATAATATCAACCAACCAGACACTCCAGAGCTCCCAGGGACTAAACAACCAACCAAAGAGTACACATGGAGAGACCCATGGCTCTAGCTGCATATGTAGCAGAGGATAGACGTATTGGAAATCAATGAGAGGGACTAAACAACCAACCAAAGAATACACATGGAGAGACCCATGGCTCTAGCTGCATATGTAGCAGAGGATAGACGTATTGGAAATCAATGGGAGGGACTAAACAACCAACCAAAGAGTACACATGGAAAGACCCATGGCTCTAGCTGCATATGTAGCAGAGGATAGACTTGTCTGGCATCAATGGGAGGAGAGGTCCTTGGTCCTATGAAGGTTCAATGCCCCAATGTAGGGGAATGTTATGGCAGCAGTAGTTGGTGGTTGGGTGGGGAATACCCTCAAAGAAGCAGGGGTAGAGGGGATGGGACAGGGAGTTTTTGGAGGGGAAACCTGGAAAGGATATAATACATGAAATATAAATAAAGAAAATTTCAAATAAAAGAAAAGAAAAAATAAAGGTGATTAAAGATGGCAAAAATGTTTAGTAATGCCTGCAAATGAACATTGGTATAAAATATTTGTTCATAAAGAAAACCAGATCACTAAATTTTTCATTCTTCAATTTCCATTGCTAATTTCAACATCTACCATATTTTAGAACTTCATTACATGTTTGATTTAAGGTTAAAATTATTGATTAAAAATCTTAGATTACTGGTACCATGGTATACTTTCCATTAGATCCCCATTTATACCAGTAGTGACTAGAGAAAACTATAGTAGTCAAAAATCATAGTTTTTAATATTTACAGAAAGAAGATGAATCTTTGATCCATTCAATATTAGTTGTCTTATTTAGAACATAACCTTGGTTATCTAAATATTAATAAATATGAGAAAGAAATGTTGGGGTCATGCTTTTAAACTACTAGAAACCACTACATAGTAAAGTCAAATACATGAACAATACTCCTTAGATGACAAAGAATTACAGTGACATTATCAAGGGGGCTCATTGTATATTTGGGCAGAACCAAAGGATGGCTAATGAGAATGCCAAAATAAGAAACATGATGGCAACTACAGGCAGAGAACTCTCCATTTTACCAAGAATTCCATTTGGGTTAGTTCCAGTTGTTGATTCAAGATACTCTATTGTCACATCTCTGGACCATGGCTTACCCATACCCTGCCACACTCTGGCTATGCTCCTGCCCTTTCACTTGGCAGGTAGACTCATCTTCTAATCCATACTTTCTAACCTGGCCTACAGAGAAAACTTTGGATTCCAAATTCTTTTTGCAGTGATAAATCAGTATGTTATTGCACATCTGAATACTTTTCTTTCACATTAAACTGTATGACTGGCCATGTGTTTAGGGATATGAGAGTTGTTTCATATTCTGTTCCCGGGCCCTTAAATTATGATTACTTATAATGTTTGCTACATAATAGCTCCATATGTGGAACCACTACTGCCAGGAGACACAACGCATATTTCATTGATGTAGAAGCTCAGACTTCCTAGTCACTTGGACTTCTGATGCCCTTAAATCAATCTTACATGAAGAATTACATGCAGCTAAAGTATTCTTACAGCAGAAAAAATATTCTTTGTTAGGGAAGAACACATCCATTAGTTACCCAATCCAAATAACCCTAAAATTATGTTTACTTGTAACATTATATAGACTAAGAAAGTTGTACATAGGCATATATGCATATATGTAGATAAAGATCTATGCATGTAAACACAATTAATAAAAATGAAATATAAAATTGAAAGAGAACAGGAGGTTTTATAGAAATGTTTAGAGAGATGAAAGAGGAGCAAAATATGTAATTATATTATAATCTCAAAAAAATAAGAAAGTAAACATCACAATGTAGGCAAAAGGATAAAAGGACCATACCCTTCATGGATAAATATATATGTCCCTTCTACAAGTAAAGAATCAGACCTGCTGAAGTACTTGCAGAGGTTGGGGGAAATATAGACTGGGTAGTAGAGAAATGGGTATTATAAATACCAGATAAGGCCATGTGAGTATTGCCAAAGTGTGAATTTTATTTAGCATGCACATTTCTGTTTTAATTTGTTTAAAATATGTTTGCACATATATATAGATACATTAAGCTTACATTTATATTTTTTCCACTGTGTCTTTGCTGTGTAATATGTTGGTAATAATATCAGAGGTTAAGTGTTGTATATTAAATTTAAATTATTAGGAAATAAAGAATAAATATTCCAAGAGAAACATTGCTACCTATTCTAAAGTAGATGCTGCATTTTTAATTGTACATTGTTTCAGTTACAGCATATTAGTCAGAATTCTGACTTGATTGTGGTTTATACGGCTTAAGGGATGTGATTGTACACCAAGTTGACAAGATTTGGTCTTTCAATTACTAATATAGGTTGTGAACTTGAATATATCTCTAATCAACTAAAACTCAAGCTGGTGAGTACACCTGTGCTGGATTTTCTGAACAACATATTTGGTGGCATCCCCATACAAGAAAGTGGAAGGAGGAAACTCTTTTTGCCTGCATACTCACTGGCATGTATATCTACAAGGTACAAAAATCTCACAGCAAACTCCCTGTTCTTTTGTTTGAAATTTGTACAGATCAAAGGTGAAGTTGACGTTGTATTTTTCTTGCTTGTAACAATATATCACTATATAAAATATTTAATTTTAAATTTAAAATTAAATAACTGCAAAATAGCAACAGCTGATCATTTAATTTTGAAAGAAATTACTAAAAAAAAAAAAATTTTCCTGGCTAATTAATTGAATATGTTGTCTAACAGGTAGATAAATCTTTGTCAAATTCTGTTATATTTAGCATGGCGGCAATAGAAAGTACATAGAAATTGCAAAGTAGGTTAATTCTCTCAGAAAGTAATAATAGACAAAAATAAAACAAATTAAGATATTCTAATTTAGATTTATCAATACATTGTACTCTTCAGATTAAAGAAATTATATAATATTGACAGTTTATTTAATCAAATCTTGCATAATTCCGATCACTTGAATGCATAATCAGCTTCATATTTTGTTTATTTAAGAAATTTTGACATTCCCTATTTAAAAAAATTAGTCCAGGTGATACACATTATAATTACAGTAGCATGATTACTGAAAATAAATTACTATAATTAAGTTTATTATTTTCATAAAAGAGAAGTAAATTGTCAATGATATTTTTAAGCAAAGAAATTTGATGATTCAGTGTTATATAATCAACTGAGTTGTTCTTCCCTGAGGAAGACTATTTCTTACACTATCAGTATTTCTTATTGGCTTATAGTTCTTAGTCCAGGCTTAAGTATCTTTACATGAAAAAAAAAAAGGAAAAGAATATATGTAGCATTATAGGGACTGAATAGCTTATAGTTATGAATACATGAATATGTGTATATTAATGACTATACGTGTGTGTGTGTGTGTGTGTGTGTGTGTGTGCCTGCATGTAGCAAACAATGAAAAAATAGTCCATGAAATTACAAGAGAGCAAAGAGTGCATATATGGGAGAGTCTGAAAGGCAGAAAGAGAAAGACAAGAAGATGTAAGTATAATCTCAAAACATAAAATAAATGATCTTTAAAAGTTGGAGATGATATATCCTATACCTTAGCAAACAAATAAAGGAAACTACACATTAAATTAAAATATTTTAAATATAAATGGAATACTTTACAATTCAATGACCTCATTCTGAAAAGAGAGAATTCTGGATATTGGAAAAAGAAGAGAAAATAAATAAGGCAAAGTGAAAAATGTAGAGAAAGAAGGAAAGAAAGGGAGGAGCAGAGAAAAGAGATTTAAAAGAAAATAGTATTACTTTCATAACATACTAATCTAATATTACTGTACTGGTATTATTTTTTATATTATTATAAATATTAGATTATATTATATAAATATTATATTATGCTGCTTGAACTAACTATTGTAGCATTATAACTGTATGTCAAGGTTTTTTCTCTATATTTTAATTTTTTAAATTTTAAAAATATAATTGTCCTTGTATAATAATAGCTCAGTGACAATTACAAATCATCACTATTCACTAGGTGATACCAAGATGAATTAGACATGTTTTAACTTCCCAAAGATATTATCTCTTCCATTGGAAGAAAGTATTTTAGAGAATGTAGAGTTGCATGTTTCCATTATTTCTTAAATATATTTTTAAATCGAAATAGAATCATGTAATATTTCTCTCTCCTCTGTTTTATTTCAGGCCAACCATGGTACTATTGCTCCAACCTCTTTCATAACCCCTGTAAACATGATCAAGTTGATAGCTTACTTTTCCTTGATTTGTATTGTATTGTTGCATACATATAATGTATAAACCTATTATACACACACACACACATATGCACATGCACACACACACACATGTATACATATATATGTTATGTTCTTATGCCAAAATATAAATAGTCCATTTTGTTTTTTGTGTGTATACACAAACAAGGTTTACCACTCTGCACTGGACAACAAACAATTGAGATTATCCTTATCTCAAATGCAATTGAAACACAATCTCATTCATAAATAAAAGGGCTTATTACATTTGCAAAATGGCATACACCAAGAAAAAATGACCTATTCCACCATATGCCTAATTGATTGAAAAAAATGTTTTCTGGTAGTATGTGCCTCACATATTTTGTCCTTCTAGGTTTTTTTAAACTTTTATTATTAGTAGTAGTTTTTTATAGTCCAGTCCTTATCTTCCTCCTCATCTGCTCTATAACTGTTCCTTATCCCATACCTCCTCCCCCATCTCCAAGAGGATTTCCCGACACCCACCCCAACTCCATCAGACCACCCCACTCGCTGGGGCGTCAAGTCTCTTGAAGGTTAGGTGCGTCTTCTCACACTGAGGACAGACCCAGAAGTCCTCTGTTGTGCAGGTGTCTGGGGCCTTGGACCAGCTCGTGTATGTTGCCTAGTTGGTGGCTCAGTGTCTGAGAGATTTCAAGATGGATATTTTTAAAAGTGAAAATGAAAATATTCTAGAGTCTTATGAGTTTCTTTTTAACATACAACATGGATTGTGCTTAGTAGTATAGATCATTTATAATAAATTTATAAATTTTAATAATTTAAATGAAACATTCAAGAACATGAAAAGTAATTTTTAGAGTTAGAATATAAAAGTAATTGTTCATTTAGTATAAACACAAGACAATTAGTTCTTTGATTGTGTATGTCTCTCTGTGCATATGTGTACATACATAGGTAACCACAGAGGCCTCAAGAGGTCCTGACATCCCTTAAGGCAACCTAATATGTGTGCTGAATATTAAATAGTTATTTGAAAGAGGAACAAGTGCTCTTAAATTTTGAAATATGTCCTCAGCCAATATTAACTCTAATAATGTTTCAGATAATTTTATACTTTTGATCCATATTTATTAAACATTCTGATAAATAAATATTTATTAAATATTCAATTAACCACTTTCATAGAAGAAAAATTCCTTTTGAGAGAGTCTCTATACAAAATATTTTACTTACCTTTTTGTGGCAACACTATTAGTGACTGAATTGGATTAATTATACTCCTAATTTCTTTGCTTAGTCAAAATTGAGGTTATAGTTCTTAGAAGAGCACATTGACCACAACTTTACTAGGCAAGATTAATTTCTAACTACATTCTAAAATATATCATTATATCCACAGATAAGTTTATCTCTAATCAGTCAGGAAAGAATATGTTTTTTCAACAGACAGAACCATGAAGGCAATCCACAACTATACAAAGTGCACATATATATTTGCAACACAAATCCTGCACATATGGTTGTTTCAGAGAACATTGCTGAAAAGAAAGCAGAAAGAGTGGAAGATCCAGAGGACATGGAAATATGCTGTTTGACTAAGAGTGTCTCCTAGTAATGGGAACAAAAACAAGAATTGAATAAATTACAGTATCAATAGACATGTGAAGAAAAGGGGTAAATCTCAGTATCTCATCTATAGAACAAGAATTGTAGCTAAATAATGACTTCAGAGAGATAGGTAACATTTCTCAGGGAATAGCACCGTAATAGGTTATCAGATTTAAAATGGTGAGTGAAATTATTTGCACATAAACAACAAAAATGAACTATGTTGTATTTGTGAATCTGTGTAC
This sequence comes from Grammomys surdaster, assembly GCF_004785775.1. Lineage (NCBI taxonomy): Eukaryota > Metazoa > Chordata > Mammalia > Rodentia > Muridae > Grammomys > Grammomys surdaster. The sequence continues at coordinate 10,245,287 of NW_021604563.1, forward strand.
ATATAACAATAATGATCATAGAAAAACTATCAATTTGATAGAAACAGGAATTTTTGGTAGGGCTAGAGGGAGCAATGACTGAATGAGGGAAATACATTCTAATTAAAATATATTATTTGAACATAAATTAAAATGATGCAAAACACTGATGATGAAAACAAATTTTGATTTGGATACATCATAGTAAGGAAAAATGAGCCTCTTTAAAGTTGCCTAAGGTTTAATTTCACAATCAAAGCCTCTGATATTTCTGTACCAAAGGACACTTAGCAAGTATAATTAAGAGTAAGTTCTTGTTTGACAGCTGGAGAGGTTGCTTAGCTCCTAAGAGCATACTGCTTTAGTAAAAGAATAGGATTCAATTCTTGGCATCCACTTGGTGGCTCACAGCCATCTGTAAATCTAGTCCCAGGGAATCTAACACCCTCTTATCGCCCCATGGGCATCAACAAACATATACATGCTGCACAAGGATTCTTGAAGACAAACAGTAATAAGCATAAAATTATATATATATATA
>NW_021604563.1:10245906-10296642 GCF_004785775.1 Grammomys surdaster
AGAGAGAGAGAGAGAGAGAGAGAGAGATACATATATTAGAAAGAGATTAAATTTTTAAACTTAAGGGAATAGTCATAAGTTGTGCAAGACAATACTATTCAAAAGGTGTTTAAGAGAGAAAAATTAAATATAAAACATCTGTAAGAGGGAACATAAAAACAAAGCAAAGTTGTTGCATTCAACATTAGAGAATAGATCCACAGGTATAGAAAGAACCTTTTCCTTGCATTAAAAAGACAAGGACAAAGACTGTCCTCCAGAGTCTTCAGAAAGGCTCATAACTATTTTGTCCCTATTATTTCAATACACTGTAAATTTGGAGGAGAAGAGCTCCAATTTAAAAACTATAATAGATTTGTATTATTTTTAGCCACTAAATCTTTATAGGCTATTACATTAAGAGAAAACCTATGTATGGATTACATGAATTAGGTGCTGCATATTGATATTAGCTGTGGCAATGATGTCATAAGGACTGTTTGAAAGGGGTTGGATTGAAAATACATTTGGCATATATGCAATTCAATTAATTTGAATATATATTAACTTTATTTCCCTAAGGAAACTTAAAGTTTTAGATATTTATTTTTTGGCCAGCATAATTCATAATGATACTCAATGAAAAACCTGCCACTTGGAAATACCATGATTTTTAGATGAGATGGTCTATTTTTTTCTTACCTCATCTCATAAAATCTACTTTCAAGAAGAGGCTGAGGTTAACTGTGCTGAAATAAGCTTATGTGAGCTAATCACTGAAAGAAATAGATTCCTAAGGAGTGAAGCCAGATATGAAAGTGGGAGAGGAGGCATCTGCTGTCCTCAGTGTGCTGGTATATATCCCTGTGGGAGGCTGAAAAACATCTGTGCTTCATAAAACTCTTCCATGAAAGAATTATGCTTCTTCACCAGACATTTCAGGCTCTTAAAAAAGGATGCATTTAAAAACGAGAATTTTCCTGTACTAGCATTTAACTTAGCATTTAGCTTATTTTTATGCTGAATTAATTTAAAATTTCCGATAAAGTCGATTTTAAGGAAGACGCAACATTTTATGAGTTTTAAAACCATATCCTTTTCTTCTGAAGTACTAGGGTTGTTAAGTTGGAAGGAAAGAAGGGAAACCTGACATATTTACAAAGAAAAGTCCAGATATAAGGAAGAGACAAGAGTTTCAGAGATTCTGAGTTCGAGGCCTTGTCTACAGAGTAGGTTCCAGGACAGCCAGGGCTACACAGAGAAACCCTGTCTCGAAAAACCACAGCTCTAAATCTTGTCAAATATTTTATTTCTTCAAATCCAAGGTTAATTTTTATTAAATAGGGAGAATTGGTTAAAATACTTATTCCTATAATAACACAAGTTCTAATTTTTATCTCTATTTATCAATAGTTATTAGACATGGATGTGTAAACTATCAGAAATGGTGCTAGAGAGATCTTAGTGTTTAATAATTAGATTATACTGTGCAGTAATCTTCAAAAGCAGGCAACAAGTCCTGGATAGTAGCATACACGGATGCTTATAATGAACTTTACAAACAGCACTGGTAGGTATTTATTGAATGAAAAAATTAATAGATTTGAATAGGTACTCCTTGTTTATATTTGACAGAAAATAAATAGTAATTCAGGTTTATGATTTTAACATACATATCAAAGCAAAATATGCTCTCGAAGATTCTTTTTAAAAATTAAAATTATTAAATTTGTTCTTGTAAAATAGCTATCAAAAGACATAATTATAGGACAAAACCTGTAATAATATCAATAATTAGGATGAAAAACTTTTCAGAGTTGATAATTGGGTGGTGCTTTGTAAAGTGGGCTATATGACTTTGGTGGAGAGACAAGGGGAGTACAGCTCAAGAAAGACTGACATCATCTTGCTTTCCAATATATTTTAAAAGAACAAACACACTAGTTCAGGTTAGCACTATAGGCTTTTAAAATGCTAACACATTTAATCCATTTCTTGCTTCCATTCATTTTAATTCTGTGCTAAACTTAGAGTAAACAGTTACAGCTGTCTTTACTTAACAGAAATTATAGACTAAGCATTTTCTTGCTAATTTTAAGCCAGGGCAATTAAGGATAAGATATATAACATTTGGTTTTCTTGTCCATGCTTCCTAGGGTTTCTGATGTAATCCTCAAGCTGCTGATTATTGTAACAATTGGTTTGTCTTTGATGAGGCAAGATTTGGAAAATTGTATTACTTCATTGCATTTAAAAAAGCTTGCCCATACATAGAACACTAAACAAATAGGCTAGTTGCTCCATGACTGTTGTGTTATTAGGTAATTACCATTTGCTCATATTTCTACTGGCAGGGAAGATAAGTATTCTCAATGTTCAAAATCTTAATCATTTGTAGAGACAATTATGGTGTTTCCAGATCCCCACAATTTGTAATCATTTTACAAATAAACAACAACTCTTCTCTTTAATAAATGAAACTGCTTACACTCAAGCAAAAAAAAAAAACCCACAAACATAAACACTAAGATTATAGAGTATTAGGAATTAACACGCTTGACAGTGTAAAGATGGACTTTCCTACTCATAAACAGCGTTGGTTTTGGCTTCCTGTTTCTACTTAACTTTAAAGCATTCCAATTGCACATTTTTAGGATTTCATATGCCTCATGGAAGAGGAAAAGTTAGAAGTCTTATGATTTTGATGAAGCTTATTATAGGAAAGCTACTTCTTCTTGGTGAAATAAACGATTTTTAAACATTTATTCCCTTTTGACTTGTCTTTATTTTTCCAATCTACTCTGTTACAAGACATTGCTAAAATGAGTGGGATTTGTGTTGTATCTATAGCCTGTTGTGAAGATATGGAACCCTACATTCCATAAAGGATCATAAGATTACCCAAATCAAAGATAGCATTTCCTCACTTAAGATACAACCCAACTGGCTCTGTTAATTACTTGTATAGGAGACAGTCGTAGAAGAGTGATACACCTGAATACATTTCAAAAGGAAAAGTATCCCATTAATGCACGTATATCCTCAATCCTAGATCTTCAATGCTAAGGCAGTCTACTTTTATGAGTTCTTACTTAAAATACCTTTGTAAACTTTTCATTTTCCTGTGCTTTATCTCTATCTCAAAACTTTTCCAAATTCTTAAATTTGTTTTCCTTGACACTCTAGGAATTCTTACTCTTTCTATGTTAAGACCTTCTACACATATACATGTGCTAGTGGACATTACTATGGCTGCCTTTATTTTAGGACTATATCTCCTAAATAATTTTTTGTATATTTATAGTTTCTAAATAATAATTTAATTATTTTAGGACTATTCTATTTTTTTCTTTTATTCCCCCCTCCTCCTTGCAGCTCCTGAGATTTACACCTTGTCTGCTCTATTGATTTCGCTCTAAAAGAAGAAAAATGAGCGTACGATAGCTCCAATATTCTTTTATGTAAACTAAGAACACACAAAATGCATCCTTTTTTTGGTAACAAGAAGAAACAGGATAACATACAGTTAAATAAGTCTGGGAGAAAATGAAACTTTATTTTCATCTTGGCCCAGCTATCAACTTGTTATGTCTTTAAGTAAGTCTCTTACCTCTTCTAAAGTTCTTTTTCTTTATAAAATCTTATGTTTTATATTCATGATAAAAATGCAGTGTGAATGCTAGTGATAAGGAGAATTACAGGCATTTCCCCATCCCCTGTCCTCCACCTTCATCAGACTCCTGAACCATACAGACAAGAGCATGTTGTCCTCTGAGAGGCTCCACCCAGCAGACAGATACAGAGACCCATAGCCAAATGGTGGGTGGAGCTTAGGGACTCTTAAGAAGAATAAGAGAAAGAGTTGTGGAACCCTAAGAGGTTAGGAAATCTACAGGAAGACCAATAGAGTCAACTAACCTGGATCTTTGGAGCTCTCAGAGTATCAACAATCAGCTAAAGGACATACACAGGCTGGACCTAGACCTTCTCGCTCATATTTAGAAGATGTGCAGGTTGATCTCCATGTTGGTCCTGAACAACTGGAACAGGAGCTACCTCAAAATCTGTTTCGTATACTTGGTATCTGTTCTAGCTGGGCTCTCTTGTGTTGCCTCAGTGGAAGAGGAAGCCTGGTAGAGACTTGAAGTATCAGGATATAGGGGATAACCAGGGGACTCTCCACCCACTCAGGAGAAGGGAATAGGGAATGGGGGAAGGATTCTGGGAGGTGGTGACCTGGGTAGGGGCAGTGAGCAGGATGTAAACTAAATAAGTAAAAAAAATTAATTTAAAAATGGATAATTGTTTTAATGAATATACTATAAAATTTACAGATTACCATTATTCATTCCAATACTGCAATTATACTTTAGCAAAATATTGTTGCTTGTAAAATTTTAAAGAAAAAAATATCACATGCAAATTTAAGTCCCAGAAGGCTAAATTCGTCCCTTTAATATTCTATAACTTAAACAAATAGCAGATTTGCCCTCCTAGATTTTATGTGATCTTTCTAAATATAAACAAACAAAACACTGAAGAAAAGCCTGAGGTTTACTATAGTTATTTATTTACAACTTATACTTCATTCATGTTGCTGCTGACATATACAAATATTAATTTACTGAGTTTCCATATGATTTTATTAAAACATTTTGAAATTATGTAGCTATATGTGTGGGAAATGCATTTCCATATTTGTTTTAAAATTTTAAAGAAAAAACTACTATTATAGAAAGTTTGCATTGTATAATAAATATAGATAATACAGTAGTAAATTATGTATACCATAAGCTTCAAATCGTTAACCCTAGCTCTAGAATTAATTTATGACCTGAGATTGGAAGAAATTCTGGGAACAGATAAATGATGGCAGCTGCTGTCACTGATACTGGCACCAAACCAAACTGGAATATCTACACATAATCAGTCAAATAACTCTAACCCCATCTTTATCACTATTTCCAATATCAGAGGCTGTGGGGCTGGAGTGAATAACAAAATGTAGTGAATATATTTGAGAGCAGACATTAGGAAATGATTGATGATTATGCAGATATGCAGTGGTGCAACGGCTACACACAGAATATAAGTAAATAGGAAGGTCATATTTTTTACCTATTTCAGGGGCACTTTCTTTACATGTTTTATGTGTTAGACATGGCTGGGTGCTGGTGATACAAAAATGAATTAGATCCAACATAGCTTATCACAGGGCTCTCTGTATAGTAAAAATGAAGCAGACACACATAAATCTTAAAGCACATTGTGATAAGTGTTGCAGTGCAGCTAAGTGAAAAGTGTGATTTGTAGCCCTAGAAAAGAATCACCTGCCCAGAAGCAGCTTCATAAAGGATATATTCTAAGGTTTGGACCTCCGAAGAACAAAAATGTCCCAAATAGAAGAAGAAGTTAAAGGTGTACAGACAGAAAAGCACACTGTAAAGAGAAAGGAAGAACAGATAATCTAAAACCTTGGAGTTATATGCTTTGATGGTGGATTTTGTGATGGCAAGAGAGAGAAAAAATGTGAAAGGACTGTGCCTTGGGTTCTTTTTCTATTATGATAAAATACTATGAGTAAAGCACTTTAAACATTTTGACATGCAGTTGCTAGAAAGTCACAGCAGAGGCAAATGGGAAGATGTAGTATCATGACTTCATTAATTATGGACAAAGAACAAGGAAGTTTTATTTGCCATTGCTTAACAGTCTTTTTCAAGTTATTTAACCCAGGTCTACACATAATTATTATGAGTCTCCCAACATATATTAAAATATTCAAGACAATAATCCAGTTATGGCTAGAGGTACAATATCACAGGTGATTTTATAAATTTGAAAATTATTATAATTTGCCATCAGAATTCCAATGGACAATTGGAACAATATGGTGAAAGTATAATCTATCATGTTAGACTTTACAAACCTTATGGAACAGGAAACAAAACAGGACTTGCAAAGGACTTTGTCATGACCAGAAATGTTATTTTGAAATTTTCTATCTAGGAAAAGTTGTTCAAGGTTAATAATGGTAGATTTGGCATTTGATTTGAAGAGAAATAATGACTATGGGACTGGGTCACAACACTCTAGAGAGGTTTGAAAAATACAAATCTTTCAAAATTTTTACAGTTCATGCAAATATGATACAGGTCACATTATTTGTAATAAAAACAAAAGCTATGCTAGCAGGAATTACTTGAGACAACATTTGATTTAGGCATCCCAGATTTTGAAATCCATATGTAGGACAAATATTGATAATGAGTTATACAATAAATATGAAAAAGATTGAGAAATTAATTTCAGATCTGTTTAGTAGTGTTTGGGACTACTTCTGCTATTCCAGAAGCATATAGTGAACAGCATATTCAGCACAAATTTTATAGTATGTGAATATATAGTATTTACTCTATACAGTAAATGATGAAAAGAAATTAAGAGGAAAACCTACCTTCAAAGATTTTAACAAGTCAGTGTAATTTGCACTAGCAATAAAGAAACTTGTCTAATTCAGAAGATATTTTCTATAAATATCATTTTTATATGGCAAACAATGACAAGCTAAGTACTTATGTAAAACAAATAAGCAAAGTAAAGCTAAGCTATAGCAAAGACACAGGCTGCAATGACTGTACAATTAATATAGAATTTCCATGTTAATTCTAAGCTCCTTACTTCTACAAGTTCTGTCTGAATGGACACATTATCAGAAAACATGGTGTGGCAGGAAAAGTTACAGACGTAATGTCGTCTCAGAACTGGGGTAATGGAAACATAAATAAGGAACTACAGAGTCATGATTCTAAGTGATGAATTTCTAGACAAGAAAGTCAACAGAATCTCATAGACCATATAACTAAGTAGACCAAGAAGTATGATGTATACAAGTTACCCTTCACCACATTTATATGTTATACATCTTTCTGTTTTGTAGAATTCTGTTCCAAAGATCTTTATTGTAGTTCTATCATGTTTTATGGTCCTTGAGGCTTTGGGCAAACAAAGTAACCATCAAAATGAACTTTACTAACTACCTATTAGGTATTATCCTATGTATTTACTATATTGAAATCTAAAGTTATACATAGTAGGATTTTATGCCTAGTTTAGACATGGTAATCTGAAGCTACACTGAGATTAAATAAATTATTCTGGGTGATATAGCATCAGAAGTACAGCCCACACTCTTTCCTCCAAACCCAAACATGATAACACTATCAGGATTGTCATTGAATTCATAACAATTTGTCCTGAATCTTAAAAAGTTATATCAAAATTTAAAATAACCACAGCAAATTTTACTTTTAATTTGACAGAATACATTTTCTATGTACTCTATTTAAAATAAGCAGTCTCAGTTGAATACTATTTTTTCAGTACAATATGGTAAAAAGAAAATTACTTGTCATTGGCATGCACACATGTGTGTGTTTTTGTATGTGTGTGTGTGTGTGTGTGTGTGTGTGTGTATGTATGTGTGTACATGCTATGGGTGTGTCTTCTGCAGAGTCAGCAAATGCTCATATGATTTAACTACACTTTCTGAGGTAACCACATTTTAAATAGTTATTTTTATACAAACTACTTTTTTGGAATAAATAATAGGAGAGTGGATATTATAAAATCTTGCCACTTGGTATTTAAGCTAAACAATGTGTCACTAAATACATAACCATTTTGTGCCTGTCAGAATATAAAATAATTATGCACATGGAAAAAGTAGAAAAATAAAGTGCACACTTTTCTGTGTATAGTTCAACTAGAATGTTCATTGCTGCAACAAAAGCTTACACTTTTTCTAATACATAAGATGTTATGTGTGGGATGTTCTTCAATCCTAAATTGGATTAAACTCTAACAACATTAAAGTCTAATAATATCCTGTAGTGCTTATGTGTTGCATTTGAACCCACAGTATATAATAAAGTAGGCAGATTATTCCATTTCAGATGTGTAACAATATATTGTTACAAATCACAACAGTTTATTATAATTTTTCAGTGTGGTGTAGGTAATTAAATTCTGTGAAAGTGATCAGCTCTTCTGGAATTGGGAAAAAAACATCAGTAAAGGTATAAACTCCACTTTTAGAAGATAAGAATATTTATAGTAACATGTGATTGTAAATACTTAATTTGTCTAAAATGTACTATTATGAAATTCTATTCATCTCTTGAAACTTAACTAACATTGCAGGCAGAAGTCACAAAATAAATTTTAAAAAATTAGTACTCTTTTGTATCAAAACCTCTCTGTACAATCTGTCCCCGAACTGACTCTGACTCCATAGGGAGAATCTCCTTGTTTGTGATTTAATTGTTTACTTAATAAGTTAGCTAACAAAGAAAAAATAATATTTCTGGTAGTATCGAGTGAAAAACACTATACAAAACTCATTATATTTCCACCACAATTTTAGTATTTATACTTTATATTATAATTAATACTGTGACTACATTGAGAAAAATATTAAAACAACGTAAAGGATATAAAGAAAACCATAACTAAATGTTAAAACCATTCTCTGAAAATAACCACTATGAACATAAATGTCTATTACCAAATTTAAATAGTAAATGTTAAGTTATCTTAATTTTTAAATCTGATAATCTATAAAGGCTGGCTTTTTCAATTCATTGTACTACTAAGAGCAGTGATTTATTATAATAGCCAGAAGTTGGACAGAACCCAGATGTCCTTCAACAGAAGAATGGATGTAGAAAATGTGGTACATTTACACAACGGAGTACTCAGCTATTAAAAACAATGAGTTCATGAAATTCTTAGGCAAATGGATGGAGCTGGAAAATATCATCCTGAGTGTGGTGACCCAATCTCAAAAGAACACACATGATATTCACTCACAATTAGCCCAAAAGCTCACAATATCTAAAACACAATGCATACATCACATGAAACTCAAGAAGGAGAAGGAAGACCAAAGTGTGGGTGCTTTCGTCCTGCAGCCTGAGAACACAAAGAGAGGGACTCATGTCTCCACCTGTATAGGTAATTGAGGGTGGCCTTGTCAGAAATCAGTGGAAGTGGAAGGCCATGGTCCCCAAAAGTTTGGATTCCCTAGTGTTGGGTAATTTGAGAGCAAGGAGATGGGACTGGGAGGATGTTCGGAGCACACCCTCATAAAGATAGGAGGAGGGGGTATGGGATAAGGGGTTTTGGGGTAGAATGGGAGAGGAGATAACATTGGAAGGTAAATACGTAAAATATCCAATTAAAAAAAAAAAAACAGATAATGGGTCTGGAAAAAATAAAAAAAAGATAGTTTATTTATTTCAAATTATTTTCAAAAGTATCTAGGAGATGTTAATTGGCTAAGATCTTATTTTAAGCTCTCCACAAAAGAATTTTAGTCTCTGTTTAATATTCTCAAGAGAGATGTAAATCCTAATTTCCCTCAACAATTGATTGACAAACGAGGAGTAATCTCATAAAAAGTAGAAGAAACTAATATTAATCAATACATAGTATGCTTAGTTGTTGGCTGTTCTATAACAGTCCTTTGATAAAAGAGATTATTAATATAGATTTATATTTCTTTAAATAGTATCTTCATGACTCTGAGTGTGGAAGGAGTGGCTGCTGGCGCTTCTGCCCTGATTTTTACAAGAACTCTGAAAAATTGGCTTTAAAAACAAAAGAGGGGGAATGGTACACACCCCTGAAGGAATTCCACAAAATACTCTCCATTATGCCTTGTTCACTTTTAACACTCTAAAACTGAAAGCTTATGGCAAATCTGCTACTGACTGTCTCTGGTATCACCGAGACCATTAAAAACTATGCCACAGCTATGTGAAAGAACCCTCTTACCCTTAAAGGGAATGGCCTGGACTCAGTTCTCTTATGGAGCTGAGGATTGATATGCCTGTTTGATACCACAGAAGGCACAGTTAAATGCCTACCAAAGAGATTAATGAAATAAATAGGTACCCCCATAAAGCCAGGCCCAACCACAAATAAGATGAATAAAGATTGACATCCAGGGAAGAGAAATCTCCCTGAGAATTCCCTTCTTTTTCCTTTCCAGGTAAAAATGAATCACCAGTGATGTCTGCTGTTAGAATTTCTAATCCAGATGCTGACCTCCGAACTTATACTACTCAGACCTTTGACTGGCCATTGACAAGAATAACAAACAGCTAGAGATTGACATCACTAATCTGAAGAAATCCCTCGTTTCACTGTGTGAAGAGACCTCCAAAAATTGCAAAGGACTTTATTGGACTTGATTTACTGTTTTACAATAGAAAAGACTGTGTGCAGCTCTTGACTGTGTACAGCCCTTAAAGAAGAATGTTGCCTTTACATAGACAAGACAGGGAGGGTTAAAGAGAGCATGAAAAAGGTCAGAGAAGGCCCTGAGAAAAGACAGAGAGAGAAAGAGAAAGATGAGAGCTGGTACAAGAATTGGCTTTCAACCTCTCCATGGTTGTCAACCCAACTTCCTTCCATCTTGGGACCATTAATTGGGTTATTTTTGCTTACTTCTTTTGGTCCCTGGGCCTTAAATAGGCTAACTAACTTTGTGAAACAACAGATAAATAACTTTGTAGCAAAACCTATTCAGATACATTATCATAAGTTAGCTATGGAGGGCCATGAGACTCAAGATGAGGTTGTTACTCTATCCAGGGTACTCCCAAAACCCATCTCCACCCAACCTAAAAGAAGGGACTTCCTCCCCTAGACCAAGCAGAGAGGGACCACCCAGAACCCCCTCTGACTGGCGATCTGAATTCTTGCTGATGCTATGTTCTTCTTGTAGACAGGAATTTAGCATAAGTGTTCTCTGAGAGGCCCTATCAGCAGCTGAGGGAGACATACAGATACAACCAAGCATTGGACTGAGGTGAGGGACTCTTTTGGAAGAGTTAGGGGAAGTATTGAAGGAACTGCAGGGGCTAGCAACCCTGTAGGAAGACCTACAGTCTCGACTTAGTGATCTCCCAGAGACAGAGCAACCACCAAATTATTATACATGTGCTGGTCCAGAACCCATGGCACATATGTAACAGAGGGTGGCCTTGTCTGGCCTTAAGGAGAGATGTATCTAATCCTGTAAAGATGTGATTATGCAGAGTGTGGGTATACCCAGGCAGGGAGGCACCCTCTCAAAGGTGAAGGAGAGGGAGAGGAAGAGAAGAATTCTGAGAACAGGGTGGGGACAACATTTGGAATGTAAATAAATAAAATAATTAATTATTAAAATTGAAATTAAAATTTAGAGAACCAATTCTAAAGTGAAAGCAAAGGAATTAGATTTTACGATTTGTGAATATTCTTGTATTTTCTTTTAAATACATAACTTTTAGTCCTTATCTTACAATTTTAACTCACAAATGAGTCTTGAAGTCACTTCATATCCTATATGGTGTCAAAAAATCTAGAGATGAGGAATGCATATCTAATGTACATGATTGATGCAGAGAGATAACAGTTTTTTAAAAAAATATTTGGCATGTAAAAGGTTTTTTGAGTGAGCAGTCTATCATTTCTACATTGCATGTCTTACATGTAATTTACTTAAAGGAGAAAGTGACAAAACTTTTATTATAGCCAAAATAATTTGCCCTATCATACTATAATGTATTTAATTGTGCACTTTATTATTATATTTTTTCCTAACCTCATTATAATGCATTGGGACAGAATATTGCCCTAATGTTGCATCCTTGCTCATTTTCTGTATATGTTATTTGTAAAATACAAAAAAAAAAAAAGCTGAGTGTACTTTAAAATTGTGAGACCAAATTAAATATGATATTTTAAACTTTCAGACATTATTTAAAGGTCAATTATTACAACATCAGTATTTGTCATCATTGTATAAAATTACTTGTAACAAAGTTTGAAATTGAGGAAATGATAGTCAAATACAACATTTTACTAAATATAACCATGGATTAATGCTATATTCTAGACATAGATATCAGTTGTTTCAAGAGGAACATGAAAATAAACTGAGTGTAAGGTCAAAAATAGAAATATAAATTAATATGAACACTTTAAAATTAAAATAAGATACAAAATATAAATTTAAGAAATCAGAACTTCATTAGTATAACTATCATGATTATCTTTTAAGAGTTCTCCTTTTACACATAATAAAAAGTTTAAAATACAAATAATATTACTCTTTAGTATAAGAGAGTTTTTATAATAATCCTTAGTTTTTCTAGCTAAAGGTCTAGAGAAATCTTGATATAGAAATAGTATTGTGCAAGATATTTATGACCAAAATAATTGTTCCCCAATATGATATTTGTTATTTGGGATATTTTAATTCTACATAAAATTTAAAATTTTGTTCTTATTTCTATGAAAGTATTCACAAGAAATTTATATGGATTATTGTAAATGTATAGAATTATTGAATAGTATGAACAGTATAAAATATTAATTCTTCCAATCCAAGGACACAGTTTGTCTTTCCATTCACTTACTTTTACTTCAATTTCTTTTAGCAGTCTTATTCATCAGTATATTTTTCTTCTGCCATCTTGGATAAATTTGTTCCTAAAATTATTCCTTATGTTACTAATAAGAATAGAGTTACTTTCTCAATTTTTATTCTTGTAGATCATAATTTATAGAAATTTGAATAATTGTTCTATGTATAAAATTTATCTTGCTACTTTACTGAATTCATTTATTAATTATAGCACTTCAGGGTAAAATCTGTAGTTTTTTTTGTGTAAAAGAGAATGTCATTTTCAAACAGAGAACATTTTACTTCTTCCTCATTAATTTGGATGACTTTTATTCATTTCTCACACATAATTGCTCTGACTATGGCTTTCTGTATAATGTTGAATAAAGTGTTGAGAGCATTCATTGTTTTCTTGCCCCTCATGATAAAGGAAAAACCCTCAATGTTTTACTGTAAAGCATACTGTTAATTAACCTTTAGCTTGTTATATATGGCCTTTATCATGTTTTAATACATTTCTATACCAAATTGGTTAAGAATATATCATAAATTGTTTAATTTTTGATTTTTGAATTCATTAAAATAATGGATTTTATTATTCATTTACTAATAATGTATAATATATTCATTGATATGTGTAAATTGGACCAACTGGGTATTCCAGGGAAGATCTCATTTGATTATAGTGTATGAGTCCTTTAGTAAACTGTTAAATTCAATTTGCAAATATTTTGCTGAGAATTTTATGTCTTTATTCTTTAAGAATATTTGCCTGTAATAATGTTGATGGAGACATCACACTTTCTGATTCCAAAACAAGGACATTCCAAAGATAATACCATAAAAATTAAATTGAAAAAAGAAGAGACAAATAACCCACTGGAAATAGTGATCATATAAATAACATTTTGTATGCTGTGTTAACAAATCATTGACAAGGACTTCTAGAAAATGCAAGAGAAAAGTTTCTTTATTTATATATGTAAAAACAGCAAACTAGACCCATAACACAAAACATTTACAATAAATTAATTCAAATGGCTTAAATATCCAAACATAAATCATGAAAATGTAGAATTTCTAGAAGGAAATTGGAGAAAGTCTATTGTATATCGGAATTTAAAATATTTAGACATATAAGTGAGATATCCTGATATTTGCATAGTTCTGAGAAACTCTGAATCTCTTCAACTTTGACTATGACTATATTTTCAAACTAAATACTTTTTTCATATGTTCCAATACAGTAATATAAACTAAAACAAGTATCAGATTTGAAATTCATTGCTTTCTTTTGCAATTAAAAGTATCTACTTCAGAAAAAAGTTATCTTTTAAACACAGAAATCCTTCCGATTACCCAAAGGAGGACAAAAAGGAAACCACTGTGTAGTGTCCTATTTAAAGGTAGAAAAGAATACTTGTTGAATCTCACTTGAAACACAAGTTCATATAGAACTCAATTGTTAATCATTTCCAACCTGCAATGAACATCTCATTCATGTGAACCACATGTGATTTTATATGAGAAAATCATTTAATTGTACATGGCTTATGACTTTGACTAGATATTAACAACACACTTTGAAATATAGTCCATTTTTCCTGTGTGAAATACAAGCAAATAAATAGAGGTTGTTGTTGGGATATTTAGAGATCTTTTCTTCTGGACATCAATCTACGAAGAGTAATAATTTACTTATAAGAGTGGATATTCCTATCAAAAACATTGGAAGCATTCCTTCCCATCATAATTAATGAATATTTTCTGTGTTTTCAATTTTTTGATTTCATATTTAAAAGTTATTTCATATGTGTGTATACATATTTTAATGTATGTTGGGGGTGTATTTTGTTCCACACTATACCTGTGGAGGCCATAACATCAGTTTCAGAAATCAAACTCCATCTATCAGACCTGACTGTAACGTCCTTTACAATCTCAACTGATTCCTTAGCAAAAGTTTCTAATTTTTTAAAGTTCTTAATTTTTACAAAAGAAAAGATATTTAAAAGTTTACAAGATAATTATCAAAATACATTTTTTATCCATGGCTTCATTAATTAATTGGGTAAAAAATAATTTGTAGGTCTACTGTTTATTTTGCTGTTGTTGAATTGGGATAGTTATAAGAAAATACAAAGTGTTAGAAATTATGCAAATTTCATTGAAAATTATTTTTTTACTAAAGTGTATTTCAGAGACGTAGAATGATTTTTATTCCAAGAAAGAAAAAAATAAAAACAGTAGCATTTTTTAAAATGGAAATGTTCTGCACAGAATGTCAAGTTTAATAATCTGCAATGATGATAATCTAAGCCACAAAATACCTGTCCTCTTATTGTATATATTTTTTCGATTATGTGAATTTGAGTGTTTATATTATATATTATATATTATTTATATCATATCATATCATATCATATCATATCATATTATATTATAAATACTCAATGTTCAAATATTAGAACTGACTTAAAAATCACATATAAATATCAGAAACTCATTACTATGATTGTTAGGTGTAATGTCAAATAAATCAAACAAATTCTGCTGTTATCAATAGAGTTTATAGAGACTATTTACTGTCTCAATCTGTTTCAGGTCATGCTATTGAAATACTACATAAATAACAACAGTTGTAGCATCTCGACATTCAACTGGCTGTACTTCTTGTATCAGATAGTCTATCTAAACTCACATTTAATGCAAATATCCTGAGAGAAAAATAGTAAATAGGAAATGGCTGCATTTCATTTTTTTCTTGAAAAAATGAAGATCAAATATTTACCAGTACTTAGGGTGTAATAATAATGCCCTCAGAGAAAATGTTACATATATGTCTAGCTCTCTTTTTGAAGAAACAATATGGTTTTGCGTAGCAATCATATTTCTTTATGTATATATATGGGACTGATTTTACAAGGCTTCTTTAGTGTATAATAGCCATTTGTGAAGGTGTGGCAGCTATTCTAACTTACTGAAGTTAACAGAAACACGATCAAAATATATTCATATAGTAGCCATTATTTTAAGAACTGAGAATACACAAAGAGAAAAATATAAAATAATTATATGGAGCATATAGCCTAATGATAAGAGTATCACTTTCAAAGACTCTTCATTCTCATCATTGGTCTTTATTATGTAGATTAGTGTCTTTATTGATTTACCTACATACAACTTTCATCTTTCCTACTACTTGTTATTCTTCTTACCAGATTTTTTCTTTTAGTGAATCATAGTTACAGTTTTAAGCAACTGTAACATACCTAGTTTGATGTTTCTTACCTCTTTCCTAAATACCCCATCACTCTTGCTGGTCCTATTTTTCCCTTCTCTGATTTTTATAACACCAGCTAATTAAATGGATTAGCACTCTGATTGAATTCTCGTATATAAAACCTTTAACACTATCTAAAATTGATTTTAATACCATCTAATATAATTTCCTTTTATAGCAGAGAAAACTAAACCTCAGAAACTGAGTGATTTACTTCCAGTCATCTCAGGTACAAAAGGGGCATGAAACTATATATTTGACCTATAGTGAAGAATGTTTCAGTCTACAAAACTGCTAGTACAAGTTTGTTCTATGTTTTCCTAATCACCAATCTTTGTTTTCAAACAATAAGGTACAGATTCTAAATGCTTTATCCTATGCAGATTTTATTCTTGTTGTAAAAAGCATAGAGACTTTTTCTAAGATTTCCCATTTAGAAAACGTATTGGGAAAGATATGAAGAGGGAAAAGATGTGATGGAAATGGAACAGATAAAACTCTCAGAGAATTTTTAAAAATTAAAAAAAAAATGTTTAGCATGTCTTGGCTTATTAGCTCCGATCTGACCATTTTACTCTGTCTCCTTGTATGTACTAAGCTGCTATTGTTTCAACACATCTTTGAAGAGTCTTTCTTTAGATAATTCCCAAAGATTAAAGGGCCCTTTTTAAACTCCTAAATCTCCTGTCGTCTTCCTTGCAAAAGATCCTAAAGTCAAAAGATGCCATGCAGCAAATTTTAAAACATTTGTGGAGTCTCATGGAGCTGAGATCAGGAAAGTGACTGGGATGAAGTAGAATGATTCATAACAGAAGGAAGGCATTGCCATCCTAGTGATATGATTTGATTTTAGTAATTGAAATAATTATTTCTATTACTTTTTATTAGTGAATTATTTCTATCAATTTTTATTGGTGAATAAAAATTAGAGAGAAGGAAACACTGGTAAGAAGAAAGCAGAAGGCCTTTTTTGACAGGAGAGAGTAAAGGAGAGAGACATGTTTATGGGCCTGGAAGGTATAGTTAGCCACATGGCTGGATGGACAAGATGTCTGTGTTACCTTATATGACCTAGTGGAGAGTCTTCCTAGCTAAAGACTAATCTATGAAATACTAAAAGTTCTCTGTGTTCTTGTGTAACTATCTGGTAAAGGTATAACTGATTATTTATTAATTTCTAGCATTAAGTAATATATACAGAATATTAATAGTCATTTGATATATAATTGGTGTCAAACTTAAGGCAATTAGAACCCAGGCTTATGGCCTGAAAAAATCCACTTAAAAAGTGGTGAAAAAGTCAAGCTAGAGAGACAAGAGGCCTGTTTTTTTTTTAATAAAAAAGAAAGAAAGAAAGGAAGGAAGGAAAAAAACAAGAATGAAAGCAGACCAAAGACTGAGGACTGAATAGCTATGACTTCTTCCAAGCACAGCATGATGAAAAGCATGGTAGAGAGATCTAAGCCTGATGCTGCACAGTCTGAAGTAATGTAGAAGAGCAGTCAGTTGAAAATGCATGGCCGTGGTTTTCAGAAAACAGGACCAGGAGCCCTCAGTAATTTGGATGGCTAAGACAGGCCTAACAACAGCAAAAGGTACAAAATAAAAAGCCCCAGGCTCTGAACTGGTAAATTTAAAATTATTAAATTGAAGTCATCAAGGAGACAGTCAGAAATTAAAAGGAAAAAAATATTTTCATGTTAAAAATAGTAAACACTACAGCACACAGCATTCGGACCTTACAATTATGCATTTTAGTTGTTGTTAGCCTGGAGCTAGTTATAATATGTTTAGTAATGATCACATCTTTCCATGCCCTCTCTTAAAACTTTCAGAATAAAACAGACTTAGGTAAAGAGAGAACTTAGGGATGCAATGCTGAATTACAAGCAGTAAAAATAAAGGAAAAAGTCTCTTCACAATAGGAAGTTGATGACACCAGAAACTTGGTTATCTGACTATGAGATGTTTGTCAGCTCTTTCTGCTACTGATCTCCCAATGCTGCTGACACCGGTGGTTGAATTAGGAAATGCTAGAAGAAGCTGAGGAGGAGGGCAACCCTGTAGGAGGACCAGCAGTCTCAATTTACCTGAACCCCCGAAATTTCTCAGACACTGAACCACAAAACAGGCAGCATACACCAACTGATATGAGGCCCTAAACACATATACAGAAGAGGACTGCTAGGTCTGGGTTCAGTCAGTGATGATGTACCTAACCCCCAAGAGACTAGAGGCCCCAAGGAGTTTAGAGGTCTGGTGTGTATGGGAGGGGACACCCTTGTGGAGACAGGGGGCAGAGACGAGGTATGGGATGTGGAACAATTGGAAGGTGGACTGGGAGGGGAATAAAATCTGGAGTATAAAAAATAGAAAAATAAAATTATTCTAGTTAATAAAACACATAAGACAATGAACTTCCCTAGACCATTAAGGAGAAATAATAATAGCCCCCCCCAAAAAAAATAAACAAGGTAGACACAGGTGAAGAGCGATTGAGACAGAGAAAGGGGAGACAGGAGATTAGAAGCCATTGTCAAAGTTTGTATGCAGCAAGCAAACCAGTTGAGTCAGAAGTCAAGAGAAGGTGAATCTAGTCAATCAGTTTGAAATATTAGATCTTAAGGAGGCTAGGAGCTTCTAGGCATATACCTTTGGATGATGAGACAGAGAAGAAAATGCTTTGGCATAACCCAAGATATAAACTTACACCATTTGGGTACAGCTCTCATCTCATCACTTAATGCTGTCCACATTGATCACTATGTGTTTCATATTTAATATTTAAAAATTTTACTCAGGGGGGATTACTACTTGCTGCATATAGCTTTATTTTAACTTTAGAAAGTCTTTTCTGTAATCTAAAATTCCAGTGATTAATTTTTTCCAGGAAAAAAACTGTATTTTAAAAAATCTTATTTGTCATTTCTCTTAATGTATGTTAAGTTCACTGTTGCTGTCTTCAGATACACCAAAAGAGGGCATCAGATTCCATTACAGATGATTGTGAGACACCATGTAGTTGCTGAGAATTGAACTCAGGACCTCTGGAAGAGCAATCAGTGTTCTTAATCACTTGGTCCTCTGAAGGCTCAATGACCCAGCATAGGGGGATGCTAGGGTGGTGAGGCTAGAGTGGGTGGTTGTGTGGGGAATCACTCTCATAGAAGCAGGAGGTAGGGGGCATAGGATAGGGGGTTTGTGGAGGGGAAACCTGGAAAAGGAACAACTTTTGAAATGTAAATAAATGAAATAACCAATAAAAATTTAATTTAAAGCAAAATGATAAATAAATAAATAAATAAATAAATAAATAAATAAATCTTACTTGTCAACACAGAATTCGCAATAGAGGAATCTCAAATGATCATGAAGCACTTAAAGAAATGTTCAAAATCTTTAGACATTAGGGTAATGCAAATCATAATGACCTGATATTCCACCATACATCAGTCAGAATGACTAAGATCAGATATTCAGGTGACAGTATATGTTGGTGAGGATGTAGAAAAAGAAGAATACTACTCCATTGCTGATGGAATTGCAAAATAGTAAAATCACACTGGATATGGGTTACCTCTCTAAGGATACTTTGTAATCCCATACATTTGCCTCATTTTTAATGTCCGAATTTTTTAAACTGAATAGCATTTCAGTGTGTAAATGTCCCACATTTTCTGTATCTATTTTTCCATTGTGAGACATTTACAGCTTCTGGCTATCAATAATCATGGAGCACACATCCCTTTGGTATGGTGTGGCATTTGGGGGGTATATAACCAAGAGTGGTATAGCTGAGTCTTCAGGTAGATCTATTTCCAATTTTCTGAGGAACCTCAAAAATGATTTCCAGAGTGGTTGTACCACTTTGCAATCGTAGACATTCTAGTTTCATATTTTGTGGCATTGTCAAATTTGCAAATCAATTTGAAAAGTAAAGCCATATACAAAAATCACTTTACTATTGCCCAAAGTTTAGTGAAATGAGCAGAAGCTCTTTTAATTTAAATCCTGTAGGAATATTTCTCTCCCAATATATTTTCTGCAGACAGAGTCAGCAATATAAGTACAAGGAAACTGAGGAAAAATGAAAGAATTATTTGATGCCATATAATGGTGCACAGGATGACTTGCCTAAAAAATTACTTCATGTATTTTATGTGTGATAAGTTTTCAAAAACATCATTTAAGGAGAGTTTTTTTTTTTTTAAGAATGGTCCTATTGTGTGAAGTCAGATAAGAGAATGTTAAAGAAGTTTGATATAGCATAGGCTTGTCTAGCAACGATCTTCATGTAGTTATGTTTTTATCAAGCATTGATAAACCTAATGAATTCTAACAGTACACAAAACTCTCTTTATTAGAATTTTAAACTAATCCATTGGTTTGTGACTCTACCCTACCAATTAAATTCACTCAATTCACACATTAGTATGAATTTCCCTCTTTGTGTGAGACAGTTAACCCTAATCTAGTGTGATATGATCAAATATAATTGTGTGCTAGAAGAGGAAAGCTGACATTTGCCTGTTAAAATATACTGAAGAAAAGTAGCCACACTCAAATAAAAAGAATTCAGAAAGTGAACTAATGACATAGCACTTTGAAAGATGCATTTCTACAACTGAAAAAAGTCAGGCCAACAAAAGTGAAATCACACATGGCACATGGTTTTACAGTGAGCAAGCACATCATATATTTTAATGATTTATTTCAGAACTGGATATGTATCAGTTGCTGTTTACTTTCTGCTTTACAGATTGTTTGGTTTCATAATTTAGAAATTTTGTTTTTGTCATCTATATCAAGATTTTTATTATACCTTCCTAGCATTAAATATATTGTGCTTTTGTATTATGCATACTACACCACTGTTTTATAACATAGTAATTGATTAGTAATTGTTGTTTTCCTGATTAACTGTTGTGTATTAGACTTCCATAGTTATTTTCCATTATTATATAGCTAAGAACTTTTTAAATAGTCTGTAACAATTTTTTCCAAGTCTTCTCTGAATTTATTATGATGATCATATCTGTTTCCTATTTTGATCATTAAAATTATACTGTTTAAATTGTCATACATTGTTACTTCTCCAATATGCTTCTTCTCTACTCAACTTGTTAAAATATATTGGTTTTTATTTCAATAAACTCTTTTTAGAAAAGCTAAGTTATCAAAGAAAAGTTGAGAGGAATGTTCACATATTCCCTGTTTCCACATGTGCACAACCATTTATCAGCAATATAGTTAATCTGGCTCCTTCCTTGTGTTCTCTTCCTCTCTTATGCCCCTTCCTCCTCCAAACTATGAGAACTAGGTCTGGTTTTGCTCACTGCCTGAGATCTGTAAGCTGAATGCTTATGAGTTCCCATTTGGAGTTTTGCAGTGATAGATAGCAGAAATGGCATCAAAATTCAGAGCTACTGCATTTTGGTATTCTCACCCAGTAAACACAAGATACTGGCGACCTTATCATCATGCAATACTTTTAATGAGAAGCCACCAAAATGCCTACAGAAAGTTCAGGGATTCCTACTTCACTTCACCATGGTTCTTGCCCCATGGAGTACTTCCCTGGAACTCTCTTGTTTATGAGACTAGGCATCCTTGAAACTCTCAAGGGCAGCACATTGTCTAGCAGGAGTCTCCCTACAGTGTTTCACATCACAAAAGCACTGGGAAGCCTCTGCATAATAGCAATAGAAACCAGGCATCCTCATGACAAAATGAAGAACTCTGTGAAGAGAAAGAGCTGGAGTCAGATTCAGATGATGAAGTAGTGTGCAACCTGAGCAACATGGAAATCACCTAGGAGCTCTGCTAGTACTTCCCACAGACTGAGAGGCACATCAAAGAGAGATAGTGACAGCAGCAACTAGATGCAGAGCGCCTAGATGACTATATGAATGCAGACCATGGCCTGTACCCTCCACAGATAAGTGGAGCTCCAATCTGAGAAGCTACACTCCAAGCAGAGATGAAGCACTTGTATGGGGTCAGTGCTCCCAAGATCCTGGCCATGGAGGCTGCTGTGCAGCTGAGCTTTGACAAGCACTTGGAGAGAAAGCAAGTAAAGGCCTGTCATTTCCCTAAAATTCTATATCCTGACCACTGAGTCCGTAGGCAATATCTCACAGTTCCTAGCCTTTCCCTTTTCATCTCTCCTGGACATTTTTTCAGAGAAAGAAGCTTGTATACTAATATGGTAGATATGATCTGTCAGCCAATTGTAATTCTGTCAGTAGGAGGTATACTGTTGCCAACGCAAGGAATATTTCACTTGACCTAAAATGATATTGGTATTGCATTGACTCTTTGTTTCTCTGTAACAATCCAGTTCATTGAAATTATTGCCTAGAGACACTACCTAGTGCCTTGCATTTTTAGTTTTCTTCTTTAAATTGTCCTGAATGTCATAAAAGGCTTAAGCCACATGTCATTTCTTCTTACTTTTATTGACCAGTTTTCATGCAGCCCATGCTAGCTACAAACTCTTAAATCTTTCTGTTTCCCTTCTCCCAAATGCTAGCTTACAAGTTTGCACTCCACACATTGGGCTTCTCTCCACATGTTTTCTGTGGCTATTGTAGCTCTTCAGATCCCTTTGAAAATGATGCAAGTGTATAGTAAAACAAGTGAAATTTGTCATTCAGCTAGGTGTCAGCATACATGCTCTATAAAAGATCGGAGAGTAAATACTTTGAGCATGGCAGGCCAAGTTGTCTGTGTGATAACTGCATAACCCTGTCTTTATAGCATAAAAACAGCCATAGATGCTGAATAAACAAATGAATGTGACTGTGATTCAATAAAACTTTATTTGTAAAAGCAAACAAAACAAATAAACAAAAAACAAAACCAATATATTCCACCTGAATTGTGTATTTCTTACAATTAATAACTCTCTATTGGCTCATGGATATCATCTAAAGTTCAGAATTCACATATAAAACTTTGTACATTACTTTTGTACATTGTATAAATTTGGACCAATATATTATGATAAAAATAATATCATATAGTGTACTTTCACTGTCCTGAAAATGCTCAGAGTCCTAGATTTTTTCACATTCTTTCATCCATCAACACTTGAGCCATTCATTTCCTCCCTGGCAAGAGTTACAGCCATACTTATTTATTTTATAGAGTGCCGAATAGTTGAAATTATACATTGTAGAGCCTTTTCTTTATTTTTTTTATGTTTCTTCTTTTTTTTTTGATAGGTTCATTTAACTGTTGAATAATATTGATTGTTAAGAGACAGATAATTGCCTTTTCCAAAATAATCTGTTCTTCCTTCTAATGCTACTATGTTATATTTGACATGGCCTCAGCTCTTTTAGAATTTTGAATTCTGAATTCATAGTATACCTTTGTGATTTTCTGTTTTGTTGTAAAATGATTTTCTGTGTGTCTCTTTTATGAGTGTGGTATATGTGTTTACATTTGGCACATACATGTGATTACTAACATGTACTGTTTGGTGCCCAGGTATAATGCAAATATCATTTCTGGTCCTCTTCATTCTTTTGTACACATCCACATTTTTCTCTCTCTTTTTTTCCCTTTATGATGTGAAAAACTCCCTATATATTTTTTTGTTATGTGTATCTGTTACTAATAGTTGTTTTTAGCATTTAAAATTAATGAATGATTTATTTGGCACTTAGTTTTGAAAACATTTCCACTGAAAATAAAATTTTAGGTTAGCTTTAATTTCTTTAAGGATTTTAAAGTTAGTAGTCTGCTTTATTGTTTAACTTCACTTTTTCCAACCAAAATATGCTCCCATATATATTTCTACCTATACACATTGCCTTGTTTTTCTGGTTACATTAATTTATTTTTTATTACTTAAATTGATAATTTTTTACATCTCTTTTATGTATTGGGTTTTTGATCTATACAAATGCTTTCAGCATGCTCAGTATAGCTTCTTGTTGGGTAGTATCTTTGAATGAATATTAAAGATTGCTTAACATTGTCATGTACATTATTTATTCTTCTCATCATTTTAAAAATGATTTTATGCTTTTAACAATTTTACTTTGTCTTATCTGCTAGTATTCAAATCTTATTTTTAAATCTATTATTGTGTTATTCATTTTACCTCTAGAAATTTGAAGTCTTTCAATACCCTAGAGGTCTCTGCTGAATACTTTGAATATATTAGATGGAATTATCATATAGTTTTCACAAATTATTGCCCACACTATAATTTCAATAAATTTTTGTTATGTGCTATATCATTATATGTTATACTTACAGACAAAATTTTATGTTTTGTAAAGATGTTCACACAATAGAAGGTTAGACATTTGTATAAAGGTTCTAGCACTTTCACTGTGCTATCCTCTAATATGAGAACTAGTATGTAAATAGCAAATGATTAGTTATAATTTAATGGAGACATTATTGGAGAAAATAGATAACTAGCCACACATAAACTATTTAAATCAATTTCTTGAGATATGAGGGTCATATTTGCTTGAATAAATATTGAGTTTAAGCTTTAAAAATTTGATTAACACAAAAAAAATTCTGAAACTATCACATGGCAAACTTAGGAGAAAATAAAAAGCTTCTGAAATTACAACAGTAAAAGAAAAAGTGTTGGAATGGTTTGAATTGAGATTTCTTTAATAACACTCATCTCCATTCTAAATATTTAGTAAAATGTATACATATCATCATCATATTTAGAAGTCAGTTACAAGGAATTGAGGTTCTCATTCTAGTATTTGCTAGATATTTCCAGGAATAGTAAGAGTTTAAGTTCATCCTTGGTTACATGGCAAGTTTGTTTCTCTCTCTCTCTCTCTCTCTCTCTCTCTCTCTCTCTCTCTCTCTCTGTGTGTGTGTGTGTGTGTGTGTGTGTGCGTGTGCGTGTGTGTGTGCGCGTGTGTGTGAGTGTAACTTATAAGGAAAGACTAAGTAAAGGTGTTATATGTGTCTATCTGTATATGTATTACTTAAGTGTGAAAAGAGCTAATATAACAAAGATGAAACAAATTTATACCTCCATTTAATGTAATATTCAGCTCTTGCAATTCTGTATACACTGTGAAGAATAAAGAGAAATGTTGCCTCCAAAAGTATCCTTATAATGAAATATCCCTGCATACTCTGAATTACATAAGTATTTTTGTTCATGAACATAAGTAACTTTCCAATGTCAGATAAAAGTTCACTCCTCAACAACATGTAAACCAAAAAGTGCCATTTTGTAGAAATTTTGGATATTTGTCACTAAAGAGAATTCTAATTTTGTATCTACACATTTTCTTAAAGGCACTCACAGTGTAAACTAGTGTACAGATTTAAAAATGAATGCTGCTTAGGACAAATAAATGATTGTTAGCGTAAGTCCAAGATGAAGCCTTGGAAAATGTCAGTATAAAGTTTCATACAAAATTAAGTCTGTAGGAAAATAAGTCATCTTCCAATTATTATTGATCATTCGAAACTCATGAAGACAAATGTACAAGACAAAGATGATTTTTTAATTTCATGATTTTACTTTGATTTATTTCTTCAGAAACATTTGTTTTACTATCTGAAAATTGTACCAGGCCCAATAAGCATTATTTCTCATTTCTACAGACATGGCAATTTGAAATTGAATTCTAATATTCTCTCTTGGATCATTCATTTTATCACAGTTTTTATTAAGTGTGAATTTCTGAGCCTTGGTATTTATATAATTGAGATACTTTAACTGGTTAAGATTTTTTTTCTACCAGAATTAGCATGCATGAAAACTACATTTTTCTTTTTCAAAATGTTAACTGCTATTAAGCTGTATGTATTAAATTATATTATCCTGGGGCTTTTTTTGCTGTGTTGAATATTGTAAAATTAACAGATACTGTAATTTTCTAAGCAATTGATTCCTATTTGTTTTCTGGTTTTCAGTGATTTTCATATATATAAATTTTTATGAATATATACAATAATTACATCAGTCCTTCTTTGAACACATACCATAAAGTAATTACAAATTAGAATCTGACCAACAGATTGAGAAGAATGGGAAAGTTACTAATTTTTAAGCAAAATACTGATCGAATTTATGCCTTTAATAATGGTATTTTAAAATGTATTGACTTGATATCTAAATTAAATTGTTTGTGTACAGTTCTAAACAAATACTTAAGGTCTCCCTGTTTTATTTCTTAGCATTATAAGAGTAAACTCTATAAACTTCATTACAGCTAGTAAAGAAAAGAAAAGAAAAGAAAAGAAAAGAAAAGAAAAGAAAACAGCTACCAGTGCCAAAAGTTTTCTAAGTTTTCTAAAGATCTGTATTATTAAAAGAAAGAGAAGCTATTCTCTCAAATGAGAAAATTACCTTTTTTGTAAAAGTAGCTGAGACTAGGGGCATAATAACAGTTGACAGACATCTTTAATTGTGGATGCTATTTAAATCCAACTCTTCTAACCCTGAAGAAACTACAGTTTCCCTTAATGCTGTTAAAAAGTGAATGCTAGTAATCAATGATTCTTATCATTTGGAGTTGTGAAAGTCCTCAGTAAAATTCCCATGGTTAAAGGACAATTAACAATAGGAGTAGTAAAGAGAAAAACAGCACATTACCCTATTTAAAAGGAAATAAAGGTTTAAATGGCTGAGATGAAATATTTAGCTATCTTTTAGGAAAGAATAATGTGTCTGGGTTTCTGAGATCTTATTTCTATAATACTCGTAGGTAACAAATTGAGAATGTTTTCTTTGAACAGATATTTCCTCAACCACAATTATGCTAGCTCCTTTTCTTTAAAATACAATAAAAAGACCATTAGGAATGGCGCTACTTAGAAATCTGATTTTTGGTGTGTAATTTTTGTTAATTGTTCACCTTGTGATTGTTAGTACTTTCTCAATAGAAACTGTTTGAAGTGGTAATTTAACACTGATTTCAAATAAAACAAGATTTGCTTAGGAATGTCTGACACAGAAAATAATCACCTATTCACACCAACTATCCCATTCAGCAGTTCTTATTCACTGGTAAATTTAGAAATAATTGCTTACTACCTAAGCAGTTCATAAATATGAAGATTTTTTTGAACAAACTGAGAAAATAGAGTATATTTTCTTTAAAATGTATTTAAATGTGTCAAAATTAGTAGAAAACATGGTCATTGCTACATAATCTGTCTTCTGTTTCCTTGGTCAAAGGTTTGGCTTGAAAATTCATCAAGGGTGAAAATACCTTCCTTTTCCTTGGTAAAAGGTTTTGCTTTAAAATTCATTAACAGTGAAACTATCTTCAAATATTTGCACAGAAACTTGTGACAAATTGTTTTTTAAGCTTGAAATAATGCCTTTGGGAATATTTTAAATATATATATATATGACAATAACATTTCACTAAAAAGCATTATGTACATAAAACAGCATTTCATATTTTAATAAATCAACTTATTTTTAAGTTTACCTGTTAAAACTTTTGCACAACTTCTCTCTCAAGGCTAATTGTAGCAGAGAGGATATATTATTTGTTACTATCTCAATTGTCTGAATGAATCTTGGACAGTTAATGTAGGCCTTCAGTTGAAAGTGTTCTGAAGTAATGATAATAAATGTAGCAGTATTATTGTAAGGCAATGGTCTACTGTCATCAGCTACATTAACAACTTCTACAGATATACCAAATTGATAGCTCTTAAATAAGCTTATAATTCTAACAATGATATTTTGGAAACTAAATGATTTTTTATCATAATATTTTTGTGACATGATAAAGTTTTTCATTATAACACTGATAGTAAACATTTTTCTCAATATTTAAGGACTAAAGGGAAATTTTTCATCCAGAAGTAAACACACCCAAGTAGAAGAAGATGATTTGAGAGCTTTATACTGCTTAAGACACATGAGGGTAAGAACTAGTATGAGTCTAAAAGATCTTCAGTTTCTATTTGAAATGATACTCATAAAAATTGTGAGAAAATGAAAAATATTGTAAGATACTATTAAAAGGATGGAGTGAAATTAACTGAAGTGAGATTGTTTTCATACAGTATAATTTTACATGTACACACACTGATTTATACAACTTAGTTTTTCTTTCTCCTCCTCCCTTCTCACTTTCTTGTTATACTCCTTTTAGCTGTTTTCTTTTTAGAACAAATAAACAAAGGAACAAAACAGGGTCTTACTATGTAGCCCTGGCAGGTCTCTAACTTATTCTGCATTCAAAAATAAAATATTTACACATAGATGGATTTATACAAATATAAAATTACTCCATAATCATTCACTGAAGTATAACTCTATAAATGTCTTTAACTCTCATAACATATGTGATGAGTAAATCTTAAGGCAAAGATGGAGTTTGTATAATGCCAATATGGCAATGTAAATATAGCTATGCTAATATGTGTACAACTCTGATAAAATTATTTATATCAGGGAGGCTATACATGTGTTGAGACAGGTTGAGGCAGAGAGTCTTTGTAAATTTCAACAAAGTTTCTTTTGAATCCAAATATCTTATAAAATCAAAATAAAGTTTTAAAAGTGAAAGAAGATCAAATGATTCCAAGGATGCTATGGGAATAAAGGCAAAAATGTGGAATCCATACACAAAGCAAACACCACAGAATGTTTTCTTTCAAGTTATTTGGATGATCATTTAATTCTTCCCCAAAATTGACACAGTTAAAAACATTAGAAAGTCTAGAGTATATCATGTTTTTAAGATGACTTTTAAATGCATCATCCCCACCTCATCCTCAAAGGATTGCAATTTCCAAAGGTATCAGTGATAATGTCATGACAGGGAAAGGAATGCAAATATTTGACTGTCCCTACATATTGATTTATAGATTGCATTGACATAATTGCATTAATGGGCAATTGTCTCCTCCTTGGAAAGTCGAATCAACCCATATTACTTTCAATGCAGTACCCTGAATAATATTGATTTGAATATTGTCTCTTGTAACAAAGATAATCTTTTTTGAGTTTTAAAATTTAATTTATAGATTCTATGTAAGTGTCACTAGGTCAGCACTGCCATCAACTGAACAGCAACAAGCCTTGACAGCTCTGACATTTTAAACAGGCAGTTGGCAGTGATTGACTCACTAGAGAACAGCTTATTATTTATAGTGCTATCTCTTACTGAAATGATTTGATTCTGACCTGAGTGCTTTTCATCTGCACCTGAGCAGTGTCCAATTACAGACCCCTGCTGAATGAGAGTCCATTTTTTGTATCCCTTAATTTTATGGCTTTCATTTTCTCTGTCACCCTGCAGGGATGTGTCCCTTTGTGTATATTATATCCTATCTAGACTGTCTCAATGGGAAGTATTGCTAGTATATGAACTTCTCTTGACTCTAGTGTTCTATCCTAGTCTAAGAAATAGAAGTTTAAGTAATGATTGACTACCTGTGAGTGTTTGAAGAAGATATTTATCACTGACACATGAAAATATTAAAAGAAAACTATATATAAAAATCTATATAAATTTTGGTTCAGTTCAGAAAAATGTTTTAAAAATAAATTTCCATGAAGTAATCAAGAATTTTTCATAAATCAAAATTAGGAAACCTTCTATTACTACAAAAAATAAGAATTCTTCAAGAAAATATCTCTTTAGCAATATTTTCCAGATTTCTTCCCCAGAACGTGTCACACCCCACTGTGTCATGTTATTATAGACCTAAAATAGTTATTCATTATTAGTGGTGATTTTTAGGGCTAACTAAAAGGAGACTCATATTAGGAGCAAAGTTAGAGGTTAAATTTAGTTCCAACAGATGCTGTCTTTTGTATATCATGTTAATTTTAAAATAAACACAATTCCATGCACATAGAGACTTTAAGCAAAAGTAATTTGCATAGTATATAAATATGCCTTCAGAGGCCCATGTATTGGTTCCAAATGTGGCTCTATTGACAATGATGTAGACCTTGAGTTCAATGTTTACAAGAAGTCCTTAGGTCATCAAGAATGTGTCTTTAAAGGGGAATTTTTAGTTTGCTCTGCCATGATCTTCTTGTTATATCTATAGAGCACAGATACTCGATGTATATGTGAACACACAACACTCACACTCTCACAGCATTAGAAAGAGGTTTAAAATCAGCTGTTTCTCACAATGTAATTTCCTTTTCAATAACAAAATCAGACTAAAATGGTTGGACAATAAATCATAGTAAAATACTGAGTACAAATAAGTGACAAGTACATTGTAAAGAAATCTACACAGATGTGTTCATTTCTGATTAGTAACTATGAAGGTCTTAGCAATTTCATCTTCAAGCATGTTTAATAATTAATCAAATATCTCAAGGCATATTTTGTCAGTCACATATAGAATTCCACCTATTAAAACTAACTCCTTATTAGAAGGCCAGATCTCTAAGTCATGGTGCTATGGCTAAAGGTATAAAATGACATTTCTTTAAGAACTATAATTTCTATAAGAAAACAAATAATTTCAGTAGTCTCAATTGATTCTACAGACCCTATTGAAGTCAGATATTCTCTTACATAAATTGATTCACTTTGAGAGCTGAGTTGAAATTTTCAGTTTTCTGTCTCTTCATCAACTGGTGAGAAACTGAGAATAGAGGATATTATTAGTGCAAGTCTAAAGGAAATTGAGTGGGTTTTCAATTAGTTGGAAAAGCTGAGGAAGTGAAAACAAAAAAATCATGGAAAATATTTGGGAAATCATTTTATTAGATATGGTGAAACATAATAGGTATCTGTGTTTTATTTCCAAATAACAACAGAGAAAATGAAAATATGTATAAGCAAACTAGGGCCCCAGTTAAATTGGCAGCACTGGGACTGGAAATAGGTGAAATGGCATAAAGAAAGCTTTAGAGCAAGGCTGGAGAGATGTCTCAGTAGTTAAAAGTACTGATTCTTCTTCCAGAGGTCCTAAGTTCAGTTCTAATCCCAGCAAAAACAACAGGGCGGCTCACAACCATCTGTAATGGGAACTGGTGTCATCTTCTGGTGTGTCTGAAGATAAGTACAGGTATTCATAAACATAAAATAAATAAATCTTTAAAAAATAGAAAAGAAACCTTTAGAGCTTAGAATAAAGCAAATGATGAAGAACAAATTTTGCCCCCTATAGTCACATTTTAGCATTATTTAAGTGGTGTCAGGAACCCATTCAGTTCATGCTTAAGTTCCTACTAATGAAATAAAATTCAAGAACCAAATACCCAAACATGTTAGCAACAGAAAAACACATGTTAGGATTCCAAATTAACTTCCTTCATATGCATGACTGCAACTTAGCTCTGTATTATAATTCTTTTAAGCTTTTTACCTATAAATAATTCACCTAATTTTTGTATTTGTAACTAAAACTTTTATATAACTTCTTAAGTTAATTGAATGAGGGTCTTTAATTCAATAATAAATTAAGAAATCTATATGAAGGTGTTTTTACCTGAAAGAGCATCAGCTATAGTCATAAAATACAGAAGTTGTGAGCAACTAAAAGAAA
This sequence comes from Grammomys surdaster, assembly GCF_004785775.1. Lineage (NCBI taxonomy): Eukaryota > Metazoa > Chordata > Mammalia > Rodentia > Muridae > Grammomys > Grammomys surdaster. The sequence continues at coordinate 10,277,115 of NW_021604563.1, forward strand.
CTAACATTGGTACTTGATATATATGAGAAAAAATCTGTTAATGTAATGAATCTTACGCATTCTCATTGACTGTTGAAATAGATATAAACTGAATCATAATTGATATATCTTTGTATTAAAAGCATTATCTTACAAGAACATTATCTAGAACATTATCTTACAAGTATCAGATCAACAAAATTATACATCTTGGTTGTATATAAATTTGCTAATATTAACACAAACAATTTTTATAAGAAACAGTATAGGTGATCAAATACACATTTTCCACTATTACTTCTCTGGGTTGGATCTATCTATATAGTTTTCAGAGAAAGAATGGTGACACGAAAGCTCCAAAATTCCATAAATAGTTTGACACTATTTTGAGAATGTCAGTTTTAATCATTGACAATTTCTACATGATTTGATTGGGAGTTTTAAAAGTCTTTTTACATCTCTAAATGAAATAATGAGAAAAACATGTCACATTTTTATAATAATTCCCCACATTAATTAGCTAACCCTAGTGGAAGATTGTTTGCAGATCTAGAACAGATAAAACCACTTAGTGATAAGTAAGTATAGGAAGTTCTTTAAAATTATTACATCAAAATATTTAATATCTAGTAATAGTTTGTATATTTATTTTCTTGATAGGTTAATAGGAATTACTAAAGTATACAAAGTCATTTTCATAATGCATTAACTTATTTTATTGTTATGTTGCAATTAAATCTTATTATAAATGGAAGTAGAAGAATATTTACAGAAAAAGAAAAAAAATAGACATACCAGTTGGCGAGAAATGAAATACTATTTGTTCTAATCTCATATATGGAAATATTTCAGAAGCACTGGTAAAATGTGTTCTGGTGATAATTTTTTAAATTTTTGAATAATATTGCTAGAGGACCTCATATGTTACCTCAACTGAGACATGCTAGAGATATAGGAAAAGTTTAAGGGGATATGGAAAGAAAAATGGTCCTTTGCCCTCACCACCTGGAACTGATTAGATTTTCTTGATTACTGAGTCAAAGCTTTTGACACAACTGACCGTTAAATCACCTATACAGACAGTGCATAAAATCTATTCTTCCTTGCTAAAAAATACTACAAACAACATTATTCAAACCGCTTGTGATCCAGGCTATGGGTGAAAAATTCTTCATGACCTCTTTGGGTGACTTATGTACAGCAAAATTCCTTTTGATTCTTTTGCTATCTTTCGATGCATTTTGCTGTCATAATGTTATCTTCTCCTCACAGCATGCTTGTAAATCATACTGTGATCATTTTCTAATATTATTTAGAAAATACTCCTCTGATAAAACATGAATAGTGACAGTTTTCCCACCTCATCCAATTCTTTATAGATTTCTTGCTTTAAAGACTATAACACTCAAAGTTCCCTAATCACATCTACTGCAGCAGCATTTTAATAAGTTTCTGGTCTATTTTACACCTGATTCTGTTCAAGTTTCTTGGCTACATTTGACTAATTAAGTTTGTTTCTTAACTCACTTACTCATCTTGAGTCTAACTTGTCCTGAAAGGAAGGCAACAGCAAGGCCTAACACCTCTGAAGTCTGAAGTTTTGAATCGACACTCATCAGAACAGCCTGAAACTTCAAGTTGCATTCTTGAATAGTGATGAGAAACTGCATGGCATAAAATGGATTTCTATGCTCTTTCTAAGCAGTACGACAATATTTCTACACGTTCTGTATCATATTTGCACAATATGAAAATGGGGGCTTTTTAGAAATACTATTAAACTAAACTCATCCACCTTAACTCAGACAAAATTTAACTCATCCAACACTGTGTAACATACATCAAGTATATATAAAGTGATAAGTGAAAATCATCAGACCACATAGATGAATGTGACTAAGCAAGAAATGGCATTTCATTAACTCCTTTAAACAATTATTTTGAATAAAGTTCTTCTATGGAGTCTAGTGTGGCCCTGAATTAGACAATTTTCCCAAGTAATAGAAACTCATACCACCTCATCTAGCTCTTCTCATTTTGTTTCTTTTGTGGTTATTTTTGTATGGTTGTTTTTTGTTTTGTTTGCTTGCTTGTTTGTTTTGAGGGCACAGAGAAACAAAGACTTAGCACACTGGTTCATCAATAACGTTCTGAACTTTTGTTAGAGCTAAAAAAAAAATGCCATTAATAGGCTACCATACATTATGTCCCTATGTAATGCAAAGTTTCAATGGCAGGTACCTTAATACAAAACAAAATGAAATGTATTATATTTTCATTAGTTGTTTTGTTGTTGTTGCTGTTTGTTTGTTTTTTGTTGTTGTTGTTTTGTTTTGTTATTCTCATTTTACCTGAAATAAAAGTAGAACTTCCTGGGAAAATTATTGTACATGTAATACGGTATCTAGAATTCAATCATTTCCAGAAGACAGGTAAGTTAAAAAAAGAATGTTCCACAAGGTGGTGTACCATTTAAATACTCAAACCTTTTATTATAAGCAGAATTCTAAAATGCCTAACTTTCACACCATCATCCATTCCAATCTTTGAGATTTTTGTCGATTTAATAGGACTCTAATTATATTATTTTAAGTGGTAATCCTAACTGGGCTTATAGAGTTACCTTACTATTCAGATGCCTCAGTATTCATCAAAACGATTATTTGGGAGGGCTTAACTTAGTAATATGATATTTCAGAAGCAGCATTTTTCTCTGTCTTTAAGGGGCTTTCTGAGAAATTGGAAGAGTGAGAGAATTCAACATGCACCAAGTGTTTGAAATGGATGGAACCAAAGAGCTGATGATAATCTTTAGAAACTAAGGGTGGCTCCTGGCCAACATCCAGCAAGAAAGCTGTGAATAACATTAATAGTCCACTTTGCCTCTACAAATAAAAGGAAATATATTTGACACCTTGAGTCTATGTTTGTGAGACACTAAACAAAGAATCTATGTGAACCTTCCTGCATATCCATCCTAGCAACCTGAAAAAATAGAATTTTATGCTGGTATGTTAGTGCAATTTTATGAGAAATTTATGAAACTGAATGCTATGTTTACTTTTTGTACATAAAGGAACTAATCCACAGAAAAAATGACACTCACCACTCATCACATCTTCCCTAGTACATGAGTGTTATATTTCTTTATTGAAAATCATTTATGAATGCCGCAAGACTATAAATATTTTCACTTAGTAAAGCATCTATTAAGTTCAACAAACTGGCATGGAAATAAAACATCAATTACTGAATTATTGACTGGACTAATGTGGGAATTATTGTTCTCCAGCTTCAATCCCTAATTAATAGAAACCACTTTCCTTTTTTCTTTCTTGGCAGTAATAAACTCATTAGACTTCCCATAATAATGGGTCCAGAATCTCTGGGTGTCTATAATAGATTTTCTAGACATATATTCAACTAATTATTTTTAAAACAACCTCTGGAAGTAAAGTTAAATTTTCTTACTTAACTAGTTTTATTATTTCATGTTGAATGAAAGTCCCTATGTGTTTGTAAATTTTAGAAATAAATATAAAATCAACCTAAACAAGATTTAAAAATAAATCACATAATGTTAAGGAAGTTTCAGTAATCCTATGAGGGAAGAGATGAAGGTACTGACATAGTTCTAGAATATGTTATTGCTTCATTTAAAAGATATAATTTTAAGTGAATTGTCAAGCAAAAGAAGGCTGTCAAATTATGGTAATAGAAAACTTAAAAAATTAAATAGACCTCCATATATGACGTCAGATATGCACACATCAGCACATACCTGTTTACATATATTTCTTGATATTCACAGTGTTTAAATACAGCAGAATTCAGAAGTATTAAGGATGTATGTTAGTGTCCCAGAAAAGATCAAGATAGGTAGAGGTCAAGAGTATTTACAAGTTTCCTGAGTAAGTTGCCTCCTTCATGGTTATAATTTGGAAGTAGACTCAAAAGGTTGCATTTTTTGCATGTAAGATTTTTTCTTTTTAGTTGTAAGAATTACATACCTAGATAATTACAATTCTAATAACTATGAAATTATAATGGTAATTATAATTATGTCTAAAATAATAAAATATATAAAAATGTTTAAATAGAACTTATAGTTTTGATTTCATATTTTTTGGGTACTATTAGTATCAAAGTGAATAAATATTTCAGGCTCCCAAGTAATTGTTAACTGTTAATATTTTTTGTAGTATACCATAATATAAAAGGATTGGAACTGTGAAAAAGGTTCAATGCTGAATTTTAAAAATTCTATTTTTATTTGTATCTGTATTTCAATAGTTTGTGCACATGTGTATATAATGATGCATTTTATGTGAATGTGCTGATGACATTAACTGGCAATACTTATCTATAACTTTCATTTTACAAAATCATGTAGGAATATGGTTGTTTACATTTATATGTTTCCATGGGATCATATGCTTGAATACTTCATCCCTAGCTTCTGGAAATGTTTTGGGAAAGAACAGAATGAGTGAACTTGTTGAAGAATTCTCTCAATTGTGTAGATTTTTGATTTACAGGTCTTTATTTTCTTGGTCTTCTAGATCCTGGTGTTCTGTCTTTTAAATGTTTTCTGCCTCCTCTTTCAAAGGGTTCCTTGAGCTAAAAGGGGAAGAGTATGATGGAGACATCTCATTTAAGACTGATTGTTCCAAAGTCTCTCACTCTCTGCATAATGTTTGACTGTCAGTCTTTGCATTTGTTCTGCTCTTTTGCAGGAGGAAACTTCCCTGATTATGGTTGACCAAGGCACTGAACTGCTTCTCTGGTCTGAGTAGCCTGTAGGTGTATTTTCATCTGTTTGGGTACACATGTGTGTCATCAATGCGGAGATAGAATGCCTTATGTATTTAATCCTCCATGTTATTTTTCTGTAAGACTATTTCTGAAGTTCACTGATTGGCTTTACTAGCTAGTCTCCAGTCTCAATGAACTTCCTGTCTCTTCATCTCTGGTGCTGGAATTATGGACATTGTCACATTGTTCTATTTTATCCATTCTTATTCTTTTCCTTTTTTTCTTCCTCATTTAATGTGGTAGTCAGCATTCAAAGTAAGACATCCACACTTAAACTGGAAGAACTTTATTGAGTTGTTACTTCCACACACATGAACCTCAGTACATTCAGATGGATATTCTGATTGAATAAAAATTTAAAACCCATGATCGTTATTTAGATTCTCATTAGCATTTGTATAAGCACCACAATTTTAAAAATAGTTTTAAGCATAGTAATTTGTAACAAAATCTAGGCTCAAGAAAGATTGCTATTTTTCTCAACATTGAAGAGTCAGGACTACCTATGGAGATTATAACTCGACAAGATATAGATCATTTATGAAGAAGAGAGTAGAAAAATAAGTTAATTTAATGAAAGTAGTAAATTGAGGATCCAGAAATGAAATGAAATATTGTGAAAACATTTAGAACCTAAAAATACAATCATAACAAGACCCAAGATAGTAGAACTTCAAAAACAGTGAATAAAAGTGTCTGCTAAGGTATAGAGATATGGAATAAATCAATTCCAATTAGATTTAATGAATAATGTGAGGAATGTGTCTGGTGAAAATGCCAGAAAGGATATAAGTAAGATGTTCCAAATATAAATAAAATTTTCTGTAGCTTGTGATTTTATTTCACAAAATTATTAGTAATTTGGCCTTAATATTTTTAAATTGATCTTAAAGATATCAGACCCATAAAATGTGTCTTGTTTACTTGTCTCCCCCCAGTCAAAATTATTTTTTCCATTATACCATATCATGTTGAAAATTGTCTATGAATTTTTCCCACTTAACTTTAGCTCATAGTGATTTTTCTTTTCCAACATAAAATGCAAGTTTTTCACAAGCCTCTTCTATTTATTTTGGGGAGTTTTACAATTTAAGAAACAGTAGTTTATTTTGTAATTTTCAACAACTTTTTAAATTGCTTGATTTTAGTAGAAGAAGTTAACAGAATGATATTTATGCTTCAGTATATTAAATATCTTGCCATTATACATAAGATGCACTTTTAAAATATACAAAAATTGTTCTGTGAAAACACCTGATTAAACTACAGAAGATGCATGTTCAAATTTCAAACATTGTCTTAGATCCATCACTGTGTTTATATGTTTTATTTTCATAATACTATGTTAGGTATGTAACATAGACACTTGCACCAACTAGGTCAGTACTATATGCCTGAGACCTTGCATATTTAGAATTTTTTTTTTAGTTTTTAATATGAGATAGGATAATGAAGTTTTAAGAGATAAATAATTTATTATATTTGAGATGATACATCTTAAATATTTTCAAGCTATATCTAGGTCATTTATATTATTGTTAATAAAAGAAATGAATTTGAATCATATTAAGTATATAAGCCCTAATATTAGTACTTTATTAAAACATATTTTTATGTGAATTTATTTAGTAAAACAATTTTAAACAAGTTGATTTTTATGTTTATTAGGATGGTTACATGTTAAGTAGTTGCCTGCTTAAGGCGAATGTATTTCAGGTGTCACTAGAATGAATTTAGTAGTATATAGCATTCTTCATGGAAAACAACTAAAAGGCTCAATAATCTCAAGTAGTTTTATGCAAGACAGTGATTAGAAGCAAAGGACCAGTAACACAAATAATGTCCTCTGATTCTGAAGCTCATTCACTTCCTGATGCCATTGAGGGTCTGACAGGGAATAGAAGTGCAGCATCTCTCCCCTCTCTTCTTTTGGAGAAGAGTTACGATAGTTTTCAATTAAAAAACAAACAAACGAAAAAACGCACGGTTTTTGCTTGGTATTTCAGCTTCCTTAACTCTGGTGTAAATTAATTTAAGTCCACATATGTACGAGTTATTATAAACAAATAATATCAATCGAATTCATGGATTTAACAGTATATGTCAGAAACACAGGTATTTTGTATCCTCCCATGTCTGATGAGAATTTTGTAATTTTGAAACTTTTATAAAATATTAGTCAGATATTCCTAATCAAGTCTTCAACATTTTCAGTGACTTTTAAGGAAAGAAATGAAATGTACAGTATTTAAAGACATATTTAGTTACACTGAAATGCTGATAATGATCATTTTCAGGTCTTTTAAAATATCTGTCTATTGAATGTTTTAAAAAGTCAGCCTTCTGAATTTAAACACAAAGGAGTAGAATCGCAAAAATTCTAAGTGACCTCTCAAAGAAGTACCAGATATACTAAGTAGATATCCTAATCCAAAACATAGTATGCCTAGAACAGATGCCTTTTTTAAAGTTTTATTATTATTTCATAGCATTTCATTTTTTTATTCAAGACAAAAATATATTACATACTATATAGGTTGATGTGTGAAATTTTTGAACATCCAGTGTATGCTTTGCCAAGAAAACTTTGTATGTCGCTTTGTTTATACTTATAATATTTAAACTTGGATATCTTGACATTCCTGGAAAGAGTAAGATCCTGTGCTTCAAAGGCAATAAAGATCATACAGTGAAAACTTGCAATGCCAGATTTGGGGATTCTACCTGACAACAATTCTAGTCCATCATACTTTACTTCCAAGAGTGCCTTGTACTATGCCTTTGAACAAGCATAATTTCTTCCTGATTGAATCATTTCTTCCTCTTTAGAATCTAGTGCAATAGAGACACCTGGTGTATGTTTACTTAAATGGTCTTCTTAGGTCATTAATAATTCTTCTTACAAGTGTGCTGAAATTTTAAGTTTGGGAACCAACTATATTATAAAATATAAAATTGTAGTTTATCTTGGAAATTATTAACATTAATATTTCAATAAGTACATAGGATTTGAATGTTTGAATTAGTATAATTATGAAATCAAATGGCTCTTTAATTTGTTGTATAATCAAAACTTAATATTTTAAAATTACTAAAGTACTCTTTGGTTGGTGGTTGGTGGTTTAGTCCCTGAGAGCTCTGAGAGGTCTGGTTGGTTAATATTATTGTTCTTCCTATGGGGTTGCAACCAATTCAGCTCCTTCAGTAGTTTCTCTAACTCCTCCACTGGGGACCTCTTGAGGACCCCATGCTTAGTCCAATGGTTGACTGCAAGCATCTGCCACTGTATTTCTCAGGCTCTTGGCAGAGATTCTCAGGTGACAGTTGTTTCAGTCTCCTGTCATCCACAATAGTGTCTAGGTTTGGTGATTGTATATGAGATGGATCCCCAGGTTGGGTAGTCTTTGGTTGGCCTTTCGTTTAGTCGCTGTTCCACACTTTGTCTACTCATTTGATCACTTGAGTATTTTGTTCCTCTTTCTAAGAAGGACGGAAGCACCCAAGGATTATACATGAAAGGACCCATGGTTCCAGGCTCATATGTAGTAGAAGATGGCTTTGTCAGGCATCAATGGGAGAAAAGACTCTTGGTCTTATGAAGGCTAAATGTCCCAGTGTAGGAGAATTCAAAGGTGGGAAGCAGGAGTGGGTGAGCGGGTAGAGGAACATCATGATAGAAACACGGAAGGGGGGATGGGACAGGAAGTTTCAGGTGGGAGGGAAAGGGGATAACATTTGAAATGTAAATAATTAAAAAAATCCAATAAAAATAGAAAGAATAGACATGAATTTTTCTAGGGCTGGAGAGATACATCAGTGGTTAAAAGCCCTTACCGATCTTCCAAAGGACATGTGCTCTGTCCCCATCAAACCAATGGGGTGTAAAATAGTCCTGTGTATAAATACATTTCCAGGGGATCCAGAACCATCTTCTGGTCTCTTGAGTGTAGCATTCTCTCAAGCACTTACATTCTTGAAGACAAAACTCAGACACATAAAAAAATAAAAAAAAAAACACAAAAGTTTTTTAAAAAAAAGAATAAAAATTAAATTAAAAAATTACTAAAATAAAATGTGAAGGTTGAGAGGCAAGAGTGAGTGGGTGGGGCAACAGTCTCATAAAAGCAAGGGGAGAGGGTGGGATAGGGGTTTTCCAGGGGAAAAATTGGGAAAGAGGATAACATTTGAAATGTAAACAAAGAAAATATCCAATAACAAATAAGTTCTACATGAATTAAGGATTAATACGCTTTATGAAATTTTGGTAACTTCTTTGATTTACATTTCTTATTAGTATGTCTCAGCTATATTGAATAAATTAAACTATTTTTTTTACAAACTGCAGTGGAAATTATATTATCTCTTGTCAAATTCAGAGCACTCAAAACAATCATGCTTTACATATTGCAAAGGTACAATGAATAAATGACTAGTCTCTCAATATAGTATTTATGTGAAAAGTCAATAAAAAATTTAGCTATCATATTAAAAATTATACTTATGGATTAGCTAAATTAGAACTATTTATTATTGATGATTGTATAATTAATAGACTGATATAATAAAGTAAGTTCAAGAATGCACAGTGCTTGCTTATTTTGTAAATTTCTGCTATAAAACCTGCCAATACCACTAATACATACTTTAGTGGAAGAGTCTAAGTGGAAGAAGGGGCAAGGAAGAGCAAGAAAATCTGATTGAAATGGTTGATGACTTATAAAACAAACTAAAAATGAAACAGAGAGTAGAAGATTGAAAAAGTCTTTGAATTTCAAATCAAGAAATTTGGCAAGCATAGTTCATGAAAGGAGAAAAAAGAGTCAATTTGATTTGACAAAGGCCCTTATTCCAACACCTACAATGACTCAGATATAATAAAGTAACATATGTAAGGTACCAAGTACACTACTTTTCACAAAAGAGGTACTTAATGAACCACTATTTTTCGTCCAGGGCCTGATATAATCATTTTTAAAATACGGTGAACTATACTTCTGTAAAGATAGCAAAGTTCCATTCCATGTCAGAAATCAAAGCTGATCACTGATGTAACTGCATATTTCATAAGCATTATGTTTGTGGGGCCTATAACTTGATATTTATATTGGTCAGTATAAAATATCCAGAAGGCTAGAAAGCATTCTGAGAATTATTAAAAAAATAACTCTCTAAATCAAATCAAAATATATTTGCAGAAGAATATAGTAATCCTTTACCTGCTTTTGCTTTTTAAATTTGAAGTAAATTTAAGTTTTTACTTGCATTTAAGTTTATATATTATATGTATATATGCATATTTATACAAATATGCTTATATGTAAAACATTATTTTACTATGAAGAAATCACCCACAATGATACATCTTTTATTAAATGTTTCCTTTATCCTTTCAGACAAAGACTATATTCATATCAATAAATCAGGATATTATTTATTTGATACCAACTGAGTATAATTCATAAATACTAAATGAAATAAGTATCAAAGAATATGAAATATGTTTTTTCTTGAATTAGTGAAGGAATTCAGTGTTAAAAGAGTGTTCATAAAGTAGTGTTTAAGATGATATCCTGGATGATCTCATCTATACAAACTATTTTCATTTCATAAAGAAGTTTATGTTTTATAAGTGAAAAGATTTAAAAGAGGGCTATGCTTTTTTTTAAAAAAAATGCTGTGTGATCTACATGCTTTGGATTTTGTTTTGTTTTAGTTTTTATTTTTCATTGATTCACAGATAGAAATATTTATCATGTTGTCTTGGATGTTAAAATTAAAGATTTCTTAATCCACAATTCTCCACATTAACCTCAGTGACCATATTAAGTCAGTAGAGTTGCCCAGCAGAACTGTCTTTAACTAAATGAGTTCTCAAAGTAGCTCTGGAAAATTGTCCAAATTTATAAGGTTAATTGCATGGTTAGGGAAATGAAATAGTACAGTCAAAAATATCTGATACATTAGGTGGTTGGATATAGGACACACATGTACACATGGTTAAGGTGACAAAATTTCTTGAAAATCACAGTGAGTTAGTATTTTTCTGCAGGTAAGAGAAAGATATAAGTGTCTATCATAGACTTTGGATTTATAATACAGAGAAAACTTTCATGATACACTGTAAAAATTGATTGGAAAAGTGAAAAGTAGCAAGTGATATAAACTTATTTTTATAATGAGAAACTTATGGAGAAAATAAGAAAAAGAAAGTGACTAAGATTCAGATGTGAATGAATTTTGGAGATAAGATCTATATTTGTATGTATCTGAGAAGTATTGCTTTCTATAAGGCTGCTTCTTAAACTGGGATTGTCAAGTGCCTGCTCATACTTAAGACTGCAAAGCAGTTAGTTATGTGCACACATGCACACACACACACACACACACACACACACACACACACACACATGCATGTGCAAAATTATTGTAGTAAATCCTGACTTTTATTTTGTAAAAATTTTTTAAACCCTACTCTATTCTGGCATTTGCCTTAATGGAAAGAAAACATGATTGCCTTGTCTTGCCTCACTACCTTATTTTTTTTAACACACTTGTTGTTAAATCAACTTAGGGTACAGTGATGGGTTCTTAATAAAAGCAGCCATAATAAAATTAATAAAATGATTAGCTTCTCCTTGCAACAGGTGCTTAAAAATATTAGAAGATGAATTATTGAAATGCAGAAAAAAATTATTAACAAATATTTTACACAGAACAGATTACAGACGGATCAGGCATTGAAACTGCATTAAATACAGTGGTGTTTTAGTATCTAAAAGTATAACAAGTAAAGGGACATCTATCATGCTCATTTTAACATATTCATACAAAATCTGTTTATTCCTCTTAAAAACACAATTACAACTACAAACTAAAACTTGGAATCCTCGTGTATTTTAAATTTTCAGACTTGTAAGATAAATTTTCACTTCTAGTGCCATTTTTAGTACTAACTCCATGCAAAAGACACAAATGATGATTAAATATACATATTGTACAGTAAGAAAACTAGTCAGATCCTCATAAATATTCCTATAATATGTGATCTCATATTCATGCTAAAATGTTTTTAAAAATGAAGATGTGTATATGTATAAAGGAAGGGATGTATATGATGATGAAAAATCCAATCTACAATCTTTTGAACAAAATATAGATTAAACCAAGAAGACTAGAGACACATGAAAGTAATAATATTGTACACAGAGCTACTACACACTTGTTTTCACTGCATTAAATTTGGGAATAATATTAATAGTAATAGTGATAAAGGGAATTCACTTGGGTTTTAATCATACCAGTTGAACAGAACTTAGATATTATTAAAGGTAAATTTAGCTTTGTTTTCACAAGAGAATTGAAAGCTAAAATTTTATTTATCAAAAATAAGTGTTTATTCACACAACTGTAGAATTATCAGATCTTTAATACTTAAGAAAGGAGGGATACTTCATAGAGAGAAGCAATATAGATACTTTAAATTTAAGAAACTTGAAGGAAACAAAAAACTAGCATTAGCACATATTCAGAATCTATTGAATAAAATAGTAATCTTAAACATATGATAATTGAGAAGCTATGAATGAAAGAGTATGATCATATTTTAGGAATGTGGCACAACAATATAGAGAGACACTAATAATCTGAGAGCATATGCATCATCTTTAAACAGCTATTTTAAATTTTAATTTATGTCACATTTTCCTTCTAGAAACTTGGAATGTAAAACACACAGATATAGATATGTACTTATACATACACTAAGATGAATTCATCATAGTATACTATTACCACTTTATTACCAAAATTAAACAAATTATCAATGACTAAACATGATATTGAAGGATATTTTTTAATTTTCCAATGTAAAAAGTCTTAATCATCAAATATATGAATTGTACAGTCATATGAAATTTCATTCTATGTTCCTTTATATAAATTTCATGTATTTACAAAGTTAAAGAATATTGTGAATTTGACAAAATCTCTTCATGTGTACTAAAAATTATATTTTTCTTTTGTTCTGTTTGGTTAGCATATATATGCAGCCTTGCTACCAACTTGGTATCCAATCCTTATTCTTGAAAAAATAAATTTTATGACAAATATAATTATTCAACCTGAACATTACAAATAAAGCTACTTAACATATACTATTGAATATCTGAGCTAGCAAATTAAAATATATTAATGAAATTTAGAAGCCCACAATTTGTTTATGCTGGTTCCATTATATTGTGTTTTTATGTTTTCCACCTTTGAATATCAGAATATATATTTGTTTATTTGACATAATATCAGGTTTTGGGGGTTAAAGCCTGTACTATTTTTAAAAGTCAATTATTTTTAAAGAAGAATCACATTTTTAATAATATACTAGTAATAATAAATCTTTCCATAATAAGTTGGAACAGTATAAATATTTAGGCAATTCATTTAAGGGTCCTATTTTCATTAATAAGTCAGATGACTATATGAAAGCTAATTGAATGTAATTATTTTGTGTGACAAAGTATCCTAGTTGAATGGAAACCATGAATGTTTGTGACATCATAAACAATGATGCAGTTACAAATGGAAAACTAAAACAGTATCAATTAACATTATCTAGAACATGAAAAGCATAAATAATTATTTTGAGAACTCTTAGGAATAAATAATTTGATTTTGCCTGCTAGGAAAATGTTGTCAAGAAATATGCATGGATTTCTTTTTAACTGAGAAATATTTTTCTTTAAGACTTGGTATTTCTACTTAAGGAAAATTAGTTTCATGGAAGAAGTAGTTATGAAAGTATATTACACTATCAGCTGTTCAGTTCAAGCATACATCTATAAAATAAGTAGGATGCATAATAAATAAAATATTGATCATGTGCAACACCCATCTTTACATAGGTCATAATAAAATGATTGATTATGTGTCATCCTTCATAGAAGTCATGCTAATTTTCTCTTACCATTCTAATTTAGTATATGTGATGCCAAAATTGCAGATGATTTTATATCTGTAAAATGAATAAGATAACTCAGACCTAAAAACACAAGCATGATATGTACTCACTAATAAGTGGATATTAGCCAAATAAAAAGTACAGAATACCCAGAATATAGTCCACAAAACTCAAAAAGGTTAATAAGCCAAAGAACACCTCAATCCAACTTGGGACGGAGAAGAAAGCAATCACAGGAGGGGTAGTGAGAGAAAGACCTGGGTGGAAAAGGGGACAAGAAGTGTAAGAGGGTAACATGAATATGTATGGGGGGACTAAATCCCTGAGAGCCAGCAGAAAGAATGGAAACAGGCAATCATGGGAGCTAGGAGGTTGGGTGGACCCTCCAGAATGTATCAGAGACCTAGGAGGTGAGAAACTCTCAGGACTCAAAGGGAAGGAAGGACCTTAGATGAAATGCCCTATAGTGGAGACAGGGAACTTGTAGAGCCCACCTGCAGAAGAAAGACAGGGTATCGAGTGGAGGGAATGGGGTTGCCATCTCACAGTCAAAAACTCTGACCCACACTTGTTCCTGTCTGAAAGAACTGCAGGGATGGAAATGGAGATGTGCCTAATGAAAAGGAGATCCAATGACAGGCCCAAAGTGGGATTCACTGCAAGGGGAGGCCCCAAGGCCTGACACTATTACTGAGGCTATGGAGTGCTCACAAAAAGGAGCCTATCATGACTGCCCTACAAAAGACCCAACAAGCAGCTGAAAGCATCAGATGCAGATATTTACATCCAACCAATGGACAGAAGCTACAGACCCCTGTGGTTGAATTAGGGGAAAGTGGAAGAAGCTGATGAGGAAGGTGACCCTGTAGGAGGACCAGCAGTCTCAACTCTGAGATCTCTCAGTCACTGGACCACCAACCAGAAGCATACACCAGCTGATATGAAGATCCCAATACTTATACAGCAGAGAACTGCTGAGTATGTGTCAGTCAAAGAAGATGCACCTAACCCTTAAATGACTGGAAATTCCAGGGCGTGGGGAAGTCTGGTGAGGTGGGGGTTGTGAGGATATCCTCATTGAGATGGGAGAAGGAGGTATGAGATGTGGAACAGTCAAAGAGTAGACTAGGAAGGGGATAAAGTCTGGAGTGTAAAAACAATTAAATAAAAGTAAAAACAATATGACTGCTTCTTAAACATACTGAACTTTTGATCTAAACTATTGAGTAAGCTACAATGAACTTCCTGCTATAGCAAGAAATAAAGACAAATAATTAAATTTATTTATCCCTAATTTCTACATATTCTAAAACAATTGTGTGTTACACAAAGAATAAAAACAATAGCATATGTTTACAATTGCAAAAGCTCATTACTAACTATAAATACCATATTGAATCACAGATGTCAAGTGCAGATGCCAATAATTCATGAAAAATTTCACAATCGTTCTCTTTACAAACATGAATTTTATAAAATTTTGTTATTATAGCACCTTTGAATATATTTGAAACATAAACTATATTTAGTATAAAATTTATCTTCATGAAATCTATGATGACAGATCTATTCTCCAAAAATACGTATTAAAAGTGTTTAGAAAATGTTACTTGAGTGTGAACATCCAGTGGTATTGTGATGTGAGTTGAAACGTCTAATGGAAATGAGTGGGAATGTCTAAATAGAAAATTATACAGAAGTATTTATGTGTTGAGATTAAAATATTAGTTATTGTTCAAAACCATGGTTAAATGAATCTAAATTAAACTTTTAAAAGTTTCCTTTAAGTGAATCTACTTTTATTTTCAATGTTTTTTCAAAGGTAGCCAATATGGAAAAGTCGAAAACATATAAACAATGGAAATTGATATTGTATTATAAGGTAAATTTTCTATATGAAACACGAAGATAACTTCTGTAATATATTTGCTGGAATCTAATGCTTTTAAAAATAAACTTACTTTACACTTTATGTTTTGATTTATTCAATTTGGATTTCAATCAAAATAGACCTTGATGTGTTTATAGTGTAGAAAATATGCTATATTTTAACTCATCAATTAATCTACTTATGTCTTAAACATTAATTTCTAAAACTTTTTCATGACAACCAGATATTAAAACATCCTTTCTAACATTTTTGCTCTAATAATTACAATGTGAACACAAACATCATTAAAAATACATCACTGAAAATAAACCAGTTGAATTAAAATAAAAGTAGTTCAAAATGATCTTAGAAATTGTAATGGAAAGATCTATTAATAATGACAGCAAACTTAAAAGTAACACCAAATCAAATTGTTAAGAAAGCAATGTTGCATTTTTTTTTGTCTTCTGCAGCTTTTGTGGAGAATTACTAACAGTGCTCTGCATTTTCTCCTCAAATATGAAAATTCCCTCAAGCATAAAGAACTGATAGTCAAAGGAGAGTTAATGGTCAAAAGTACAATGCATTTTCATGTATTGTACTTTAAAACACTGGTAAATCTCATCCATCATTGGGTTACAAGAATAAAAAATTTTAGCACAAAAAGCTAGAAATAGAACAATTTAGAAATTCTTTTGTTAAAAAGCAATTTTTTCAGTGTCAAGGCTATAAAAATAAAGCCTCTAGTATGATCTTGTGCAAGGACAACACTCAAAGCCGTTGAGAAATCTTTTAAAGAGACTCTTGTTGACTATCTTATTATAGTTTCACCTCCTTTTGTAGAAAATAATGACTAAGAGATGCTCTTATTTCAATCATAATAGAATCAACACAGTATAATAAAAATAAGGTGTTTCCCCCTTTGTTCTCAGACTGTAGAAAAAAAAAGTAAAACATTATTCATTATGACACAAAAAAACGAAATGTATTTATATAGTAATTTTATACAAAATTCTCATGAAGCCACAGTAGTATGTCATTGGACATTTTAACTCTTGATTCACTTTCATAGACTTTGTCTAAATTGAAATTTAATTGAGATGGCAGACTTTAGAAACGTCCCCATACATTATATCTTAGTATCTGTGAAACATTGGCTTTAGAATATATTTGGTGGACTAGACTTTTACATTCTATGAAATAATTTGAATTGAAAAGATCATTAATTAAGAAGAAACAAATAGATCTTGTATAAAGCAGTTATATGTAAATATCATGTGCAAGATCAACCCTTTCATATATTTTCAACAAAAGTTTATACTTTTACATAATATAATGCACACAACAGTTTAATTACTAATCAAAGCATTATACTTGAGGTCATTATAATCAACTATGTAATTTTTAAATGACAAGATAGTATGTGTGTTTAAGGAATTTAACATCATCAAAACTTAAACTACTACCTAAATATTAAAGATCTGAGACCATGTTAACTTGAAATGCTAAACAGAGCATTAACCACTTGTAACTATCATCACATCAAGGAACACTTCAAATAACACACTAATTTTAGTATGCATATGTAAGAATAATATTTACATACTCATGTCTTTCCAGTTAAATACACAATTTAGAATTTGAAAGAAAAATTTAAAGGCATATGTTATATTATTGCTATAGAGTCCCTTATACTCCAGCCTAATACCAAGGTTTAATGAAGAGTTTTTGTGCTTTTTTTTAACAGTTAGTAGTATTAGTAAAGTATAAGGACCTTAAAGACCATATAATAAAGACATGCCCTGTCATCATTTCTCAAATAAGATGGCATATAAAACATTTGACATATACAATTATCTCTATAAAATGTATCTAATCAAAAAGAAGACTAAATTTTAAAATGGAAATTTACTCATGTATTTAATAATTTAATTCCAGACAAATAAAATAAATCCATGCAAATATTATTCTAGCCTCTCAAATTTTCAAATTTTTCCTAGTAAGTTACAAAATTCAGGTACATTCACTTAGAAATATTCTGTCTAAATCTTTATTTCTATTCTGATACAGACTGAAATATGTTTCTTAGTAAAAAAATAAAATAAGAAGTATAAAAAATTTTACCATATATATAGAATTTCCTTTAATTTAAATGGTTATATAATGAACCATGTTTTGTAAATATATTTTTAATAGTTAAATTACTGGAAAAATGCATTTACAATCAACATAAAATTATGGTATTTCATATAAAAATTTAAAAGGCAGAAATTCATATAATGATTTACTCAAAAACAATGTTAATGCATGTTTTCAATATGATGATCTATTGATTTCTTTCATTTTTTGTTATTGTTTTGATTTAGTTTGCCTTAGTTTTTTTCTTATCCTTGATACCTTCAAGAGGGTAGCCTGGATGGATAGTTAATCTTCACTTACAAACTCCCAACAATGATTTTTTAATTCTTCAGTGATAAGACAGAATGAGAAATTCCATGTTTCATAAATTACATACCAACCACTAATATGTACACCAAGACAGAATTTCATTAAATCATAGTTGTTAACATTAAGAGCAAGAAAATGAAGACAATATGAAAGAATTGACTAAACTAATTCATTTCTTCATTCAGAAATTTTAATTTAACCTTAAAATTTTAGCTGTCAGTTTATAGTTAATGAAGGCTCGTGGTTATGAGAGACTTCATTTTTAAGACTGCTTTCATTTTGCTTCAACTACTAAAGGAAAACAAATTTCAAATTTAATGATCTTGGTCAAATTTTATAATCACAAATCACTGAAATACTTTGAGAAAGCAATGGAATTATGTAATTCCTAAAAAGTTATATTTCACTACAGATTTCAATGGTTGATGTCCTGGAATCAGTCTATGGCAAGAAAAATAACATCAAAATTAGATGGTTGTGTTGTAGGACTGTCATTTTCAAGCATGTAATTTGGCCATAATTGTCATACTAAAATATTAATGACCAAAATCAGTTATTAAATTCAAAACAGTGATTACCAATCTTATCTCAGATAACTCAGTCTAATGTCTTATATATAGAATGCTTTTGTTAATGAATTGTAACTGTCCAAACATTCCACACTTCTGTATGTGTATGTGTCATATACATGCGGGGAGGTATGCCTGTTTGTGCTGCTATGTATGCTTGTTTGTAGGTATTTATGCGGAAACCAGATGTTGACATCAGGTGTCTTTCCTCTACTGTTCTCTATTTTACTCTGTGAAAGACCATTAGCAACTGAACATGAAGCTCATCAATTTGTTTAGATAAACTGGCCAAAGAGCTTCAGGAATCTCTACCTTTCTCCACATACTCTCCAATTTCTGGAGTGCTATAATAAATGAGTATGTCTGTGTATGTGTATATCTGTGTCACACACATACACACACATATATAACATACATATGTGTATTTATGTGTATAGGTATATGTAAATTTGTGTGTGCATGTGTGTCCTGACCTCTGAACTTGTGTCCTTGTAATTGTTCCATAGACACTTTGACCACTGTGCCAGCTCACATGCCACTCACTACACATTTTACTTTATCTGGAAATTTTTGATATTGCTCCAACTCAAATCACAGAATTTTTGTGGAACATTTAGTTGGAGGCTGTAGTAGAAATGAAATACTGCAAAAATTTATGCCTAAGACATTTTATAGTTTGATTGGTGTAGTAGTATAAGACTTTACTCTCATCATTTGATAGGCATAAGCTGTGAGTTCGAGGCCAGCACCTATTACACAATGAGTTTCAGGGCAGCCAGTGACTAGATAGACCCTACTCCCTTCTGCTAAAGAATCAATGACAAAATAGAAAAAAAGGAAGAAAGTTAGGAAGGAAGGAAGGAAGGAAGGAAGGAAGGAAGGAAGGAAGGAAGG
>NW_021604563.1:10296652-10358379 GCF_004785775.1 Grammomys surdaster
AGGAAGGAAGGAAGGAAGGAAGGAAGGAAGGAAGGAAGGAAGGAAGGAAGGAAGCAAGGAAGGAAGGAAGGAAGGGGACAGTAAGGGAAGGGAAAAGAAAGAAAAAGAGAAGAGAACAAAAAGAGAGGGAGGGAGGGAGAGAGAAATAATGAGAGAAAAGAAAAAAGAAAACAACAAAGAAATGAATGGTATATAGAAGGCCCTTAAAAATGGTACGTTCACGCTGATTCCCCCGTCTCCTATTTTTTTTTTTTTTTGTTCATTCATGGCCTATAGTATTTGAAAAAGAGAGCTTTGTTAATAAAGACTGAGCTTTTCAAATGAAACTTATTATATTAAAATTAAGAAAGTTGATATTAATACACTCAATCTACTAGAAGAAAAGTGTGGTAGATCCTCAAACGCATTGGCACAGGTATAAATTTCCTAAACAGACCTCCAATGGCTGAGGCTCTAAGATCAAGACTTGACAAATGGGACCTCATGAAACTGAAAAGCTTCTGTAACACAAAAGACACTGTCAATAGGACAAATCAGCAAACTACAGATTGGGAAAAAAAAATCTTCACTAACCCCACATCTGATAGAGGGCTAGTATCCAAAATAAACAAAGAAGCTAACCTCCAAAAAAAAAAAAGCAAACAATCTAATCAAAAACTGGGGTATAGATCTAAATAGACAATTGAATACAGAGGAATCTCGAATGGCTGAAAAGCAACTATAGAAATGTTCAAAGTCCTTAGTGATCAGAGAAATACAAATCAAAATGACCCTGAGATTGACCTTATACCAATGAGAATGGCTAAGATCAAAACTTCAAGTGACAAGGGATGTTGACAAGGATGAAAGAGGAACACTCCTCCATTGCTGGTGGGATTGCAAACTGGTACAACCACTCTGGAAATCAATCTGGAGGTTCCTCAGAAAACTGGAAATAGATCTACCAGAAGACCCAGCTATACTACTTTTGGGAATATACACAAAAGATGCTCCACCATGCCACAGGGGCATGTGTTCCACTAAATTCATAGCAGCTTTGTGATAGCTAGAAGCTGGAAAGAACCCAAGTGTCCTATGACAGAAGAATGGACAAAGGAAATGTGATTTATTTACACAATAGAATACTACTCAGATATTAAGATCAAGGACATCCCCAGTTTTGCAGGCAAATGGATGGAACTAGAAAATATCCTGAGCGAGGTAACTAAGACCGAAAAGGACATGCATGGCATGTACTCACTAATAAGTGGTTATTAGGCAAATAAAAGAGTACAGAATACTGAGTATACAGTCCACAGAACTCAAGAAGGTTAACAAGCTGAAGAGCCCAAGTAAGGATGCCTCAGTCCCACTGGGAAGGGAGAAGAAAACAATCACAAGTTTGGAAGGAAGGAGGGACTAGGGAGGGGAAATGGATAGGGAGGGGAAGTAGGGAACCTGATCTGGTATTGGGTAGGGGAAATGGATTGAAACAGGCAGCCTCAGAAGGTAGGAGGTTGCGGGGGAGGGGAGCTCCAGAATATATCAGAGACCTGGGAGGTGAGAGACTCTCAAGACTAGAGGGAGGGACCTTAGATGAAATGTCCTATAGTGGGAGACAGGGAACTTGTTGAGCCCACCTCCAGAAGAAAGACAGGGTATCAAGTGGAGGGAATGGGGTTGCCATCTCATAGTCAAAAACTCTGAACCACACTTGTTCCCGTCTGAAAGAACTGCAGGGATGGAAATGGAGAGGAGCCTGAGGAAAAGAAGATCCAGCAACAGGCCCAAAGTGGGATCGAGCTCAAGCAGAGGTCCCAAGGCCTGACACTATTACTGAGGCTATGGAGCACTCACAAAAAGGAGTCTATCATTATTGCCCTACAAAAGACCCAACAAGCAGCTGAAAGAGTCAGATGCAGATATTTGCACCCAACCAATGGACAGAAGCTGCTAACCCTGTGGTTGAATTAGAGAAAGGATGGAAGTGAGGAGGAAGGTGACCCTGTAGGAGGACCAGCAGTCTCAATTAACCTGGACCCTGCGACCTCTCAGACACTGGATAACCAACCCTACAGCGTACACCAGCTGATATGAGGACCCCAATACATATACAGCAGAAAACTGCTGGGTCTGTGTCAGTCAGAGAAAATGGGAACATCTTCATGGAAAAGTGGGAGTAGGGAAAGGAGGGATGGAATGTGGAATAGTACAGTTTATTTAATTTTTAAGATGTGAAAAGAATCTCAAAATTCTTTTGATTTTAAGATAGACTCTTCAGTAAGTAAGATACTAATGATAAGCAATAATCCATTTTCAGTGATAATTTTTGTTTTTTTGTACAACACACTAAGCCATTTGTCTTATGATTAGGATACGAATCTCTTAGATGTGATATGTAAAATGCCATCATGGAAAAGCATTTTTAATTTTATTGAAGTTTAGAAATTATAAAATGGCAAAACTAAAAGATAAAAATATCTAGAAAATACATCATTTTCCCTTTTAGCTCTTTACATACTTAATTAAAATTTCTGTATGCAAAAGTATTTCTACATTTGTAAACCTAATTATGAACAGAATTTGCTTTACTAATTCTTTGGGCCAGTCCATTGAAAGATATAAACTGCAAATGTGAAACTCAAAACCTTTTTTCGAGTATGCATTTTTAAAACAAGTGAGAAAGTACAAAAATAAGTGCTATTAAAGTGCTACTGATAATATTCTTATTAAGGAATATTTCAGCTAAACAATGGTGGTGTATAGCTTTAATTCCAGCACTGACTAATGAGACAGAGACTGAATTTGAAGCCAGCCTCCTCTACAAAATGAGTTCCAGGACACCCATGATTACACAGATATACCCTGTCTCAATAAACCAAAACAAAGATAATAATGAGTATTGAAAGAAATATGGCAAACAAACAGAATAATGGTGGTAAAAATGGGAAAACAAGAGTGTCTACTTGAGTGGTTAAATATGAGCAACAACACAGTGTTTAGAGATGATAGACTTTATTACATTTGTCATTGTAGAAACCCTCTAACTTTCTTCAGAGCATACAAGAATCCTAGATATCAACTAGGCTTTTAGTTTTCTTTGCCTACTGTTGATTTAAACCGTAGCTTCACTGTGTGATTAAATGAAATGTATTAACATTATTACTTTTCATTTGTATATGTTAAAGTGTATAGTCTCATTATCATCAGTTTTCAGACTATTCTTCAAATTATGATCAATTATTTGCACTGTTTTCTTGAATCTGGTAGGCTTCTTTTAGTATCTATAGCTTTCAATGAAAAGGAATTTATCTATCTTTCACTTTATAACCATAATATTAAGCCTGAATAAGTTAATAAATCAAGTTTATTCATGGCAAATGGAGTTACTAATTTACTGCTATCTACTTGAAATCATAAAATCAACAGGTAACACGACATTTAGACAAAAAAGTAGATAAATTCCATTGTTTAACTTTATTAAGGAAATAACTTACTTAAATCATTTAATTTAGTTATGAATTTCTGGATAAATTTGTACCTATTTCTCTATGGAATACTAATTTTAAAGTACTATATAAATTCTTGTTTTCTGAAATGTATTGGGTTTGAGATTCTTTTGCACAGATTTCTTAGTTCTTACTATGCTCTAATTTCCTTTCATGCCCATTAGGAAAAACAAACATATTCCATTTTCTAAAAGTCATTATATTTTAAGAATGGTTCTTCAAGGACCTTGAAAATAGAAATATTTAACTGGTAGGCCTAAAATGAAGATGTTTCTCCATTTCTTTATTTGACTAGAAGATGAGAATGAGCAAGCCTTTACTTTCTTAAACTGTTTTAATGTTTTACCATAAGTCAAACTATTTTGACTTCCTAATATGAAAATGAAACTCTTCATAGTTATGCATAATGGAATGACATCATAGGAAAGAGTACAGGATATGTTACTGTCTTTTAAATGCCTCAGTTATCTACAGATTTGCCCACAAGACAAAGATTCACAGAACCATTTGGTTTGAGAGCTACTTACCACATTAGAAAGTGGTTTTCTATGAGGCAAGTAGCCCAGGCTTTTCTGAGTCTCATGAATAATCTGGTAAAGCAGGTAGTGCTATAATCTTTATTAGGTAATTTTTCCATGTTGTGCTCTAGCAAGAAGCATCAAACTGCCACCTACAGACAAAGTTACCCCTATAATAATCAATTTTTTCTTACTTAGTATTCATTTTGTACTGTCTACCAAATTTAAATGATCTCATAGTCCTATTTGAATATTATGTACAATATGATTTTTTGTTCTTTCTTAGAAATTAATGTTCTTTATAATCCTATATCAGGTGAAAAAATGAGAATAATAAATTAAAAGGATTACTTAGAAGCTTGGATTACCTACCGGTCTGGTATGCACAGACACGGGGGCCTTAAAAGTTGTCACTGGATAGCTGCACTCAGAAACACTGTAGGGATCAGAACTGCTGGAGGAGCACTTGGAGATAGAATCACAGCCAACGAAGGTATTATCAAGAGGCAGTTCCTGAATGATGTGGTGCTTTGAGTTTAGGGGTGTTTCAGGCTGGATCTGGAATGCAGGCTGGGGAGAGGCAGATTTGTAGTGTCGAGCCAAATCAGGGCTATCAGGCTTGAAGGTAGTAGGTGTAGTGCCCCAGTTGTATTTTCCCATGGTTTGCTCTTCCAGATCAATGGGAAGATCTAGTGTGACACTATTTCTCTCATTTTCACCATCATCTTGCTTTGCTTCTTCAATAGTAACAAAATTAAGCAGCAGGTTCTTAGGGGGATGTTTCTTCTTTTTCTTCTTCTTCTTCTTCATCATAATCATCTGCCTGTTTTCTGGGTTTGGAGTAACCCACTCAGAATTCTGTTTGTTTTTCTGAGAAGCTTTAAGGTGTGGTTGGCGGCATCTTACTACAGCAGTGATGAAAATAACTAGGACGACAGTTATCGTGCCAGCAACAATGGCAACCATGATCTTGACATAGTCAGTGGTTGGTGAGGATGAATTAGTTGTTTCATCATTTTGATTTGCAGGTGCATCAATGCTTTTGCGCACCAGTTCATAAATCAGTGTAGCATTGGGTACTGACTCATTTACAAAGAAATTGACATTTACAACATTGAATAGAGAATCAGGTTGCCCTAAATCCTTAGCCATGACTATGACTCGGTGTAAACCAAGATCTGAAACCATGCATTTATCCTTCAATGTCATGTTGCCTGATATTTGTTCAATCATAAACAGTCCTTTTGTGTTTCCTCCAACAATGCTGTAACGAAGCTCTGCATTCATGCCAATATCATCATCAATTGCAACAACCTTGAAGATGACTGTGCCAGGATTTGTAGATGGTAGAACCCATTCAAAGGAGTAATTGGAAGGAGGGTCAATAAAAATTGGTTTGTTATCATTGACGTCAACCACATTAATGGTTACTTTAGCAGTTGAAGAACGTGATACCCTACCACAATCCTCAGCTTTTACATAGAAAGTATAGGATTCTTGTTTTTCTCTGTCAAATGAAATATTTGGCCTGATGACACCAGACTGTGGATCAATACTGAATTGATCATTCACATCCAAGATCGAGAGATTAACTGCAGAATTTTCTCCATAATCAAGATCAGTCACAGTTATTAGCCCTACTGTGCCATGTCTTGGAAGGTTTTCAGGAACATAGAAGTTATACTCATTGTGAGTGAAAATTGGGCTGTTATCATTCTGGTCAAGAACAGTCACAAAGACAGTGGCATTGGACGTTAAGGGTGGAATTCCATTGTCCTGTGCCAGGACTGTAAAGTAATATTTTTCCTGTTTTTCTCTATCTAGTTTCTTCACTGCAGTCAGGATGCCTGTACGAGGATCCAGGTCAAATTCAGGTGGTGCGTCGTAACCTAGCATGTAGCTTATTTCAGCATTTTGTCCACTGTCTGCATCTGTTGCACTGATTTTTGTCAACTGCGAACCAGGAGAGTTATTCTCAGGAACA
The DNA here is from genome assembly GCF_004785775.1 of Grammomys surdaster. Taxonomy (NCBI): domain Eukaryota; kingdom Metazoa; phylum Chordata; class Mammalia; order Rodentia; family Muridae; genus Grammomys; species Grammomys surdaster. Next base: position 10,302,643 of record NW_021604563.1, read on the forward strand.
GAAAGGCTTATGAAAGACTGGGTGAAAACCGGAGCATTGTCATTTTCATCTTTTACTTTGATCAGGAGCATGGATGACTGATTCAAAGGAGGTTTGCCAGCATCAGCAGCCAGTAATTTAATGGCATATTCTTTTGTGGACTCAAAATCAAGAAATGCAGCAGTCTCCAAGAGAAACTGATTACTGAATACTGGCCGTAATCTGAAAGGAACTTCATGATCTGTGAAGCATGTCACCCTACCATTATGTTCAGAATCCTTATCCATCACAGTTATGAGAGCAATTTTAGTGTTAAGTGGAGCATTCTCTGAAAGAAGAACAGTGCCATTGGTTGGATTAACGATGTATCTTATGTCAATTGATGGGACATTATCATTGACATCTGTAACATTTACCAGCACCATTGCTCTTGCTGGTGTCGATCCACCATCAGTTGCCAAAACCAATAACTTGTGGCTTGGTGATTCTTCCCTATCCAGTGGTTCTTTGACAGTGATAAGTCCAGTAGTAGTGTTAAGATGAAACAGTCTCTTAGCGATGTTCGAGACTAGATTGCTGAAATAAAAGTGAATTCTGGCATTTTCACCTATATCAGCATCTGTGGCATGGAGCTGTGTCACTGAAGAACCTATAGGAGCATTTTCTGGTATACTGACTTCAATTTCCTCCTCAATGAAGATTGGGCCATTGTCATTTGTATCAGCAACACTTACTTGCAAAATAGCTGTACTGGATCTTTGAGGAGAGCCACCATCTTCAACTTTTACTTTCATCACATAGGTATCCTTCACTTCTCTGTCTAACTCCTTTTGAACAATCAGCTGGGGCATCTTGTCTCCTTCTGGCGTTTCAATGACATCAAGATCGAAAATATTTTGACCCTGGAAAACAAGGAATGATACAAAATTTAAATTATATTAATATGCAATACCACATATATTTTAAATTGTAATTAAATATATGCTAAATGTTATAATAAAGGTGATATCCAATTTCTAGAATACACAGGACAGAAGGAAAGTCTTAGCAACAGATACCGGAAGACTTCAGCTCTGAATTTCAACTTGGCCTACAGTTAACATTGTGATCAGATGCAAGTTATTAAATTCTTTAGTACATTTAATGCATAGCATCTTGTGGTAGTAAATGTAGTTTGCTACATAATTTTTGTGTCCAAAAGAAATGTATAGAATTTTCAAAAGATTGTCTTTAAATTTTTACATGATACTGAAGTGATTACTGATTATTCTCTTTAAAAAACTCTCACATCTAAATAAGTCAATTTATGCAATATTTTAAAATAAAAATAAGCATCTCGTTTACATTTTATTCACTGATTTATCTTTGTATAGGATAGGAAATAATTTTTTTTTTTGGTTTGTTGAGACAGGGTTTCTCTTGATAATCTGGGCTTTTCTGGAACTCACTCTGTAGACCAGGCTGACCTTGAACTCAGAAATCCGCCTGCCTCTGCCTCCCAAGTGCTGGGATAAAAGGCGTGTGGCACCACTGCCCGGCTCAGGAAATAATTTTTATGTTTTATCTACATAGTATTAAATTAGCAAGCTGAAATTTATTATGTTTATACAGCATAGTTTATGAAAATTTTTATAAGTTGTGATATATTAATGCTTATAATACTTATTTCATGAAAAAATTAAAGTTAGATAATCATGATAAATAGTAATTAACTGGTAGTGATACTCAACTATAATTTTAGGAAGGTTTAAAGACCCAATGCTTCAAAATTGTAATTTATAAATCTAATGATTCTCAATTCTACTTTTGTCAGCATATAAATTGTAACTATCTAAAGGGTTGTGAAAATCTATGTATGACAAATATGTTGGTTGGTAAGTAAGAATATTTTACTAATACAATAATAATGTATGAGGTGAACAATAAAAATGACTTTCAAATTATTTAATTATGATTAAATTAATATCAGCAGAATAAAAGACTTACTGAATTCTGAATATAAAATGTAAAGCAATATTATAATGTAACAATATTTAAGAAAAGTTATATAATAAGATAATGACATGAAATATTGCTTTAAAAGAATAAATAAACATTCCAAAGTTAATGTATTTCAAATACAACTCTATAATTTAAGACTTTAGTATATATTGGTCAAGCCATGATTATTTAAATTGCTAATCTTATATATTTATATATTTTCTGTATATATAATTATGTTCTAGTCTACCTAAAATTGAAATTACAATTCATTTCAATAAATATTAAATTAGATTAAATTTTCAAAGAATATAGTTACTGTCTTTTATTTATTTTAAATTAAATTGTATCAGTCAAAAAATAAATTTTTCTAATGACACTGGAGATAATAATATATCAGCTAATGGATTGCTCTTCTATTTTTTCACTGAATGAACTATTCAATATGATAATGGAGTATTTAAATTTAAGATTTAATTCATTAATATAAGAAACATTCCCCTAATCAGTTCTTAATTATGTGTGTAATATTTTAGCTTTTCAGCAGCTCCATGCAGTTAGTAGTTGCTGGGGAGGACAGTACAAACAACATATTTATATTGCTATCATCATATTAATCATACAGTTCAAATATGTAATATTTCTTTTTAGGTCATTTGTATTGATGATTCTGTGTATGTGTGTCTGTGTATTGATTTGTACTCATGGAGGCCAGAATGTTCAGATACATCTGGAGTTGAATTATCAGACATGGTTGTTGAGAACTAAACTTGAGCTCTTCAATTAAACACTCTTAACTCCAGATTCACCCCCCCCAAAATCTGCTGTAAATACAATCTCTTTCCCTCAAATATTTAAATATCTATGTATAACTTGCCACCTTCCATGTGTAAGTGTCATGTGAGTGGATCTCTAGTTAATTTATTTAAGCCTTAATATACTAATGCCTGTGAACAGAGGGCAAATTCAAAAACGATCTTGATTTATATGTACATGTGTGAAGATATAACATACAACATACATGACTGCATTAACAATTGTTATCATGAATAAAAGTATAAGTTCAAAAGATAAATACTATTTTCAAAGACAAGAGGAAAGCTACCAGCCCTTAATTATTTTTTAATTTCAAAGAAGTTTTCTCATCCATTAAATCAGGAACATTCACTATGTAACTATGTGCATTCTTGTCTATTTTTACACTTAACATTATTAAAATTATATAAAGAATAATTCTATGAAATAATTTCTAGTTTTCTGATAATGAATACAAAAGTGTCAATAGCTAATAAAATTATAAAATATTTTATAAACATTTATTTGTGAGGAAAATATGATAGTTAGAATTTGTAAATATTTATTTGTAAATAAATTATGATAAATATTTGTAATATGGGGCAAAGTCATTACTTTAGAAATATTAAAGCTTATGTCTGTCAAGAAAGCATATGTGCAACTAAAATGTGAATCTTTGGAAAATGAAATTTATTATATGAAATCATTAATATGGCTTCTTAGATTTTGTTGCCATTGGTTTAATCTATATAAAATTGTCAGTTCTAATTAATGTTAAGGAAATCTATTTTTTGTACTTAAAAATATCTCATTTTATACTATATAATTTTTTGATCCATAAGTAATATTTTTTTTAGAATCAAAAATGTATTTGGAGTTGCAAATCCAAGACAGAAAAATAAAATTCCTGTAAAATAAATAAAATGAATAACTTGACTGATAAGAACCAAAAGTTGATCTTTAAGTGAAAGAGGCATCTTTTTGCTTTTGAAAATGCCTACTGTGGTAAACACTAACATTTTTACCGCATGTGCATAATACCACTTCATTGTTTATTGGAATGATTATTTCACCAAAGATAATATATAGTTGTTGTTGTTGCCTGACACCACATTAACATTTTCAATACTTTCATTGGGTTCCTTTTAATTCATTTGTTTGTCTTCCTTCCTTTTTTCCTTCCTCCCTCCCTCCCTTCCTTTCTTCCTTTGGTTTTGTTTATTCTTCACTTAATTTTGGGAATGTAGATATTTACATACAAAAATAAATAGTGTATATCTAGGTATGTTGCTGCTTGTATTTATACACAATTTTTGGGATCCTGAGGCAGGATTTTGAGTTCCAAGTTTGGTTGGGCTACATATTGAGTTTCAGAAGAACAGAAGAAAAGGAAAATATGAAAGGCACCAAATGTGAAGTATAGAAAAGTAACATATCTCCCAGAAGGAACCTGGCAATATTTGATGAGTGTGTATGCTTATTTCAGATTCTGATTCTTTCTTATATTACATGCTTCTGCTTCTTTTTTCTCTGAAAAAAGAAAATTTAATTTCTGAAATTTACAAAGGTTAAGCATACTTATATCTCTGAAAAAAATCTTATGAAAATATTTGATACAAAAATTAGAAAAGTACAAGAGAATTTACTGTTAAATTTGATGTGAAGATATTTTAAGGAATGTATCTTCAAGTCTGAACACTCACACTCCAGTGTCATCCCCTTCCCCATGACCTGCCTTTTTGTGTTTATAACCCGTGTGTGAATAAGTAAAAATTACGATTTGAAAAATAAATAAATAAATAAATAAATAAATAGAAATAGAAAAAGAAAAAAAGAAAAGGAAAAAAAGTGGAGAAAAAGAATTTGCAATGTTTCCTTTAAATCTCATTCACTTTCTTTAAAAGGCACATTAGAAAGATGTCAAGGTACTTTATTTTCACAAAACCATTGAATGGATTTCATTGGTGTGAACAGAAATCCCCAAGTCCTTTTCCAAATTTACAAACTTTTTGTTACTGACAGTTATAATAATTTTTTAACAAACAATATTTGAAACCTTCCTTATTGGTGCTATATACCCATATGTGCTATAAATTATTGTTGATAACTCAGTGACTATTTCTGAAACATTTTAGAACTTCAGTATGCCAAATTGTGGAAAGTCTTTGAGAACTGAAGAATGTAGACCAGGTCTAGCTTTGCGTGGACCTATTGTCAAAAGCCTGAAGAGTTTTCTTATTTAAAACATGAGAGTGCTGAAAATATATGACTTCCATTATTCTCATTAAATTACTAAATTGTAGGTTTGGGAAAAAATACAGTTTGTCAAAGGAGATCCTGTATCTCCATTCCAGTTTTGCCTTGTATGGTTTACTGAGGTCAGAATGGGAATAATGTTTTAAAAATTTTAATTTTTGACATTAAGACACAAAGATCATTCAAAGAATTAGAAAAGAAAAAGAGAATATACTATTAAATTTGATGTGAAGGTATTTTAAGGAATATATCTTCAAGTCTGAAATTTTAATCCCTAGGTACTTTAATTGAATGAAATATCATTCCTAATTGCTGCTAATCAGTTTTTAAACAATTATTCCCTTGTTAAAAAGTTAGATGAGCAGAATTTACAAAATAGCAGAACAAAATATATAAAAATCACTGAGCACTTGTATTTGAAAATTCTTTAAGTATGACCTAGACTTCCTGGTCCAGAAAGAATACTAAGATTCACAGAAAGTAAGTGACTCTCTTGTGATCATATCACAAATTTATTGTGCAACGAAATTTGAACACCAAGGATTAGGACTTTCAGTAAAATGGTTTCTAAGTAAACTAATAGTTTTTTCTCAAAAGAAGGCTTTTGGGATCTAGCCAAAACTCTGTGATATGAAGATCTATTTCATGGGGGAGGGGAGCACTAAACCCTTACACTACTATGCTCTGATAGGTTACAGACACAGATGGGAGCCTGGCATGGCTATATTCAGAGAGGTCCTACAAGCAACTGACTGAGACAGAAGCAGACCCAACCCTTGGACTGAAATTCGGGACTCCTGTGGTTGAATTAGAGGAAGAATTGAATAAGCTGGAAAGGAGAACAACCCCATAGGAATATCAGCAATCTCAACTAACTCAGACCCTAGGGAGCTCCCAGAGACTGAGCCACCATCCAACAGCATACACAGGCTGGGCCAAGACCCTTGGTACATATGTAGCAGAGGTCTGCCTGCTCTGTTCCCAGTGGGAGATGTGCACAATCCTTGAAAGCCTTGATGACTCAGGGAAGGGGGAGGGATTGTGCAGGGATAGCATCCTCTGGGAGGCAAGGAGGGGGAGGAATAGGGCAAGGAACTGTTGGAGAGGGGACTGACAGAGGTAGGCAACAGCTGGAATGTATATAACTAAAATAACTTAAATTTTAAAATTTCCAAAAGTTCCTCATGTAATTTTCCTTCATAGGGCACTTTGACATGGGAAATTCATTTCTTCTTAGTGTGGGTGACTCTATATTGATGCAAAAATTTCTTAAAGTGTTTTAAAAGGCCTTTCTTACTTTCAGGTCCTTGTGTGGTTTAATCTAGAACAAAGAAGACCTACTCCAATCTGAACTACAGTGTCTGACTACTTTAAAGGCACTGTGATAGTATGACTATGAAACATCCCCTATAGGATCATAATTTTAATTATCATTCCCTACATGGTAATAATACTTTGGGAGGTAGTACTTAGAATTGTTAGGTCACTGGTGTAAACATTTGAAATAGATACTATATCCTCATTCTGACCTTCATTCTATTGATTTCTTTCCACCATGTACTAGGTCATCTATTACATGTTACTGCTGCCATCATATTCTGCTCTAACTTGAGGAGTCAAGTGTTCATAGACTGAATCATATGAAATTGTGAACTAAAAACAAGCCTTTCTTTCTCTAAATTGTTTAGGTGTTCTGTGAGAACAATAAGAATTGAAACCAACACAATTTCTAGGGTTCTAAGATAATTTTTAACTCTGATACATCAGACTTTTAAAAGAATGGAATAATATGAAAAATATTTCCAGTGGTCTGGAAGCATAGCTACTATTTATGTTTATAGAATGCTAAATGCACTAAATGAACTGTAAGTATTTGTTGAGGTGTTGTCTTCACCAGGGAGGTCTTGCTGTTGGTTCATGGACAGTCTTTGCAAAAGCCTGGTTTTTTGGGGGATTCCTGTGTGACCTCTTTGGCCAACAACTCAAATCAGACATAACCCAATTCATGTACTGAACATTTAGTTTGGTGACAAGAGCTGACTGCCTCTGGCACCACCTAGTAAAAACTATGCCCCAGCTATGTGGAAGGACCCTCTTACCCTTAAAGGGAATGGCCCAGACACAGTTCTCTTATGGGGCCGAGGATTGATATGCCTGTTTGTTTGTGTATTCTTATCTCCTAATCAATAGATCATTTGGAAAACGTGGGATAAACAATAACTAATACATAATTATATGAAAATAAAAATGGGCTTTGAGGAGGACAAACATTTTGCTTATAATATTATATGCTAAGGCATAATAAAAGTTAACTAAATTTATAGATAAAAAATAAGTTGAAATTTATTCCCCATTGGAGAAGTTCATCCTATACTTACTTTACTGTGTGTGCTTAAGAATATGTATGTGTATCTAGTATAGATCAGAAGACAAATTTGAAGGAGTCACTTATATCCAGCCTACATGTGGGCTCTAGAGATAAGACACAGATCATCAAGCTTGACAGCAAGTGAGCTTACTTATGAGCCATTTCATGATCAACCGGGATCAAAGAAAATAACACTTAAGAGTCCTAGAACAAGGTACCATAAGAGCAGGTGTGGTAGATTTTATGCACATGTAAAATATAATATTGGATTCAACTGAGTTTGATTGGTTTATTAGAAAACCCTCCTTTAAAACTGGAAACATGATTTCATATGGACACCTTTGGGTATTTACTAAATTTTAAAAAATCAAAGATTCATGTTCCAAAACCAGTTCTGTCATAAAAGGCAGATGAAGGGAGGGAACTGGGAGAAAGAGGAAATGGGGAGGGAAATGGAGGTTAACCAGGCAGCATATACCAGTTGATATGAAGTCCCCAACACATATACAGCAGAGGATTGCCTGGTGTGGCCTCAGTGTGAGAAGATGCACCTAATCCTAGAGAGTCTACGGACCTCAGGGAGTGGAGATTTCTGGTGTGGTTGGGAGTACAGGGAAGAGGACATCCTGTGCAGATGAAGAGGAGGAATGTATGAGATGTGGAACAGTCAGAGGGTGGACTCAGAGGGAGATAAAATCTAAAATCTGAAGTGTAAGAAAAAAAGATTAAATAAAATTTAATAAGTCAGGTGTGGAGAAGGACAGGAGAGATGGCTACATGGCCATGAAAATAAGTGGAAATCTGCAACAGGCTTGAGGAGGTGGTGAGATAGGCATCTCCAGACAGAGACCTTGGATAGGGATAAGGGTGGCACCCACGAATCAATGGGGTTGACCTTAGCTGTGGCTCATAACATTGGGGATATGGATCCTGATGAGTACGGTACCTCCTTTAGCCAAGCAGGAACCCCAGTGGATCAATAGAGACACCAACCTACCCATTAATCATTTAACCCAAAATTTATCCTTTCAACAAGAAATTCAGGCACAAAAGTTGGAGCAGAGACTGAGTGAATGACAAACCAACAATCAGGTGTACTTAAAACCAATCCCATGGACAAGCATCAATCCATGACACTATTAATGATACTCTGTTATGCATACAGACAGGATCATGTTGTCCTCTGAGAGGCTCCACTCAGCAGCTGACTCAGATGGATATAGACACTGACAATGGATGGAGCTTGGGACCTCTCATCTAAGAATAGGAAGGATGGCAAGCCCCGAAGGGCACAGAAACTCCACAGGAAGACTAACAGAGTCAAATAATCTGGACTCTTGGGGCGCTCAGAGTCTGAACCATCAACCAAAGAACATACATTGGCTGGACCTAGGTCTCCTCGTTCATATGTAGCAGATGTGTAGGTTGGCCTACTTGTGTGTCCTGGACAACTAGAATGGGTGCTATCCTAAAAGCTGTTGCCTGGCTCTGGGATATGTTTGACTAGCTGGGCAGTCTTGTCTGGCATCAATGGGAAAGAAAGTATGTAGCAACCCAGAGAATTTAAGTGCCAGGGTGAGGTGAGGTGAATACCCAGAGGTGAAGAGGGGAAAGGATTATGGGAGGAAGTAACCAGGAGGGGAGCAGTTAGCAGAATGTAAAGTGAATAGGTGAAAATATAAAATAAAAAGATAAAGACAGTTCTCATACTAGGAAGTCTGAATCTTGTGAGAAAAAGAAATGAAAACATAACAGGGGTATATGTATATGATGTTTTCTTATTTATCATACATAATCAAATGTCTGACATATTCATTTTCTATTTTCTAAAGTGAAATATAATACTAGTTTCTTTTCTTTGTTTTTGTTTGGTTTATGCATACAGGATGTTACTGTATTTCCAGCTAGCCATGAGCTTGCAGCAATTGTTTAACTAAGCCTCTGAAGTGTTGGGATTACAGGTGTGTACAACCACACCTAACTTTTATTTCACAATAAAAACTAGCAGATTGTGAGAATTTTCTTAGAAAACCATAATAGTTTAAATGGTTTTAAGATCATGTTTATAGTGTTTTAATGTTTCAGGTCACACATGAACTCTTGAAGAAGTTATAGATTAAGTCAAGATATTGTGTTTATAAAACTGTGGAAAATTTTCCAAACGGCATTATTTCTTAATAATTTTTGAGAGATAATGTTCATTCACTACACAATTACATGAAAGTCAATAGTAAGCCAGCAGAGTTATTAGCATTTTAAAATCCCCAAAGCTGATCTAGTTCATCCTTTACCTATTACAGAAATACCTCTCTCTTATTCTACTAAATAGCTGTCAAAAATGTCAAAAGATGTGACAACTTTTGACATTTCAGTGTATAAAATAAATGTTTTAACAGTATATATTTAATAGGTAAAAAGTATAAATTATTTTTGATTTAACTCTGTATTGAGCTGAGGCTTTTCTCTCCTTCATAATCCACTATTAAGAAAGCATATAAGATTGTCTTCATAATAGTAAATCCTATTTTGATTAATTAATAACTACATGCTTTAATTTAAAATAGGAGAAATAGCAGGAATTAAATTCATTCATCATCATTGGAAGATATATGCTATATATAATGCATATGTCTTGAATAACGTTCTAAAAATGGAATTCTAAATCATAACATGCACAGTATTTTATGGTATTAAAATGATGAAATAATACTAATTTGGAAATGTGAAAATATATTCAACATGAAAGATTGTTATATTGACTAAATTGTAGTTTAGAGTATTAAGTATGGTAAAATCAAAATATTATTTCAACTTTGCCTCTGGAAATCAAAGCAGAAGTTAAAATTGTAGCTAAGTAAACTGTTTTATTATTAATTCAGCCTTAAAAAGTTATCAGCATTATGAGAAAAATAGTTCAAGAGAAGTGTGCAAGTTTATTAGAAAATTTTCAAGTGATATATAATTATACTTATGTAAGTTCCTAAAATAGTCATATCTTTAAACTTGCATATTACACTGAGATTTTGACTCCATGCAAAGTCCAACTAGAAATTCCTTTCAAAAGTTGAAATTCATATAAAATTGTCAGAAATTAAAATAAATAAATAGTCCCTACTGCTCTAACTAGCTATATACATATTTCTTTTAAAGGAAATAGGATTTAAAGGAAATTGAATTAATATATAATAATTTGATATTCAACTATGATGTACTTGACTATGCTTAAGATCTATAAATTACATGTATTTTGCTATCACTCTCATGCACGTATTGACATGCACAAAAATACCTGGATTAAGGAGCAATCATACGAAAGACTTAGAGGTTGCATTTGGCTTACTATATGCTAATTTAATGAAATCGCCATTTCTCAAGAAGTGACAATTCTTCAACATGTATTTTAAAATTTAGCATGCCATTTGAAATGAAATCAATTGGTAAATATAAAATATTCTTATATTTAACGAAAATGAAAATGATAGACATCTTTTGTAATTTGAAAACTGCTGAAAAAAAGAATAAATAATATAAATCTAAGAACCTAATAATAAGCAAAAATCAAACCATATAATCAAAGTAAGGGAAATTTTCCCCACCCTTTGGATGTTAATTGATTTTATTATCACTAGATTTACCTAGATTTGTGCTATTATTCACTATATTATCTAGACAAGTATTTGAAATAAATTTAATTATTTTATTAGGATTATGCTAAAACTATCAGACTGTCTCTAAGATATAAAATGATTTGAAATACCTCTACTTGAAATATGTTTACTTACTCAGTTAGGCATTTCAATTTCTGAAAAAACTCTAATGAAAGACATGACATAGAACATTTTTAACTAAAATAAAATAACATTTTGAGGATCAAATTAAAATTAGTCATTAAGGAAAATATTCTTGTATCGAAATAGTATAGGAAATATATATAATTATATATAACATGTAATATCTGAATGCCTGAGGGGGAAAATGGGCAAATTCACTAACTTCTTTGGGGTAGAACCACACTTTCACATGGGTGGTCCATGTTATTTAAATTATTCTTCATAACAATAGCAAAAGTATAGTTATGTTTGGTGGTCAGTACAACATGAGGATAATAGCGTTAGGAAGGTTGAGAACCACTGCACTAAGTGAATCAAAGCACATGATGTTTTGCAGGGTAAGTGATCTTTATGACCTCATATATTGAAAATATGTATTGAAATGTCCATCAATAAAGAAACCTGAGTACAATTTTAACCCAAATTTGATTATGTATCAGTGAAAACTATTATCTTCAAACCAGTACAATGAGGTGAACTACAAGCCACTCTGACACAAAATTTTAGGATAATGAACTTAATACTTTTTTTTTTCCTGTAAAAACCATTCAAACTCGTGGATCTACAAGAAATTATTTGGGTATGAAGTTTAAGCACTTCTGTAACTCATCCTCTAGGATTTTAGCAAATGACCTTATGACAGATAACAATTTAGAAAAACATTTTGCAAAGGAAAAAGCCAATCACATTTCAGATCTGAAAACTGTCATTGTTTAGATCTTGCCCAGACATCTACTGAGTAAATATGTGGAAGCAAAAAAACAAATAGTTTGAATCATGATGAAAGAAATGGAAATTTTGTACACCATAACAACATATTTCTTAATGCTATTATGTCTGCTTTACATGTCACTTTCTTGCCTATTTAGCATTGTGAGCACTACATAAAATGAACAGTATCAGCTCAAAAAGGATTCATCCTTTATGCTTTTGATGACGGCCTGTCTGCTGCTAGATAATTCTTCCAAAATTGAGCTTTTTCCACCAAAGAAAACAGAAATCTTAAAATAAAGTGAAAGTATATTTGAAGTAAGTTCAATAATTTATATGTTTGGTTGTGAGTCTAGCCTTTAACAGCTGAACAATAGTCTCCAACCCCAGGTAGTAATCCTCTACCTTAAAGTAAATGAGAGCATCAGAAAGAAGAGGGCATGAACATAAATTTGAAAAGCAGGAATAAATGTAGTACTTTGGTGTTTGAGATATTTTGATTAATATATGATTATCTCTGTTTTCTTTTAATTTTGAAAATTCCGTGGGTTGATTAGAGAATATATTGTACAGTCATTCCTATTTTTTATAAAATGCAAAAATTTGCATAAAATAAACATAAAAGAAATGTAAGTATATTCACACCAAAGCAAATACAAAACATAAAACTAATTTCTTTAGTCTATACATAAAGTCTGAGTTCTACAGGAAATTTCATTGTGAGTTATTGTTGTTGTGCTAAATATAACAATCTAAAGCAACATGGGAAACAGAAAGCATTTATGTAGCTCATAGGTTATAGTCTATCATCCATGGAAGCCAAGGCATGAACCAAAGCAGGAACCTGAAAGTAAGAAATGAAACAGAGTCTGGAAGAATGCTGCTTACTGGTTTGCTCTCCATGGCTATCTCATGCTTAATCAACTTTCTTCCACTACCTAGGATGTTCTAGAAAAGAACAAAACTGTCCACAATGGAATGTGCCTTCTCACATCCATCATCAAATAATATTGTACCTGGAAGGCATGTCCATGAGCCAATTTGAGATTTGTTTTTTTCCTGGTATCTATTAGGTTTCGGTAGATTGAGAAAATCTAACAAGCACAAGTGTGAAAACTGTTTCTCAAGCAAAGGGTAAGCTAGTATTTGTCCTAAGCTTTTACATTTGAGATTTATAAAAGATATCTATATCTATGTGTGTGTGTGTGTGTGTGTGTTTGTGTGTGTGTGTATGTGTTTGTGTGTGTGTGTGTATCATATAAAATATTCAACAATATGTGGAGAACAAATGAAATTATTTAATTCCCCGTAGTGGAATTATGCTGTTATATAGCGATACCTATCAAGAAGACTCTTCTTTTAAACAAATAATTACAAAAAAAATAATTTTCAAACAACTAAAGTGTTTGGAACATCAATTTTATTAATTTAGTTATCCTACATCCAAAATTCAATAGTTTTCTATGTAAGAACTATATATGTATAAAAAATCTATTTATTATGATTAGAAATTGTATTGTAAATAAGCATCACTGAAGGTTTAGGGCAAAATTTTCATCACCTAAAAATTCATGGAAAGATTTTTGAAGAAACTGATTGAAAACAACTTTCATATTCTTAAAGCATATCGATGGATACATTACTTTAGCTCATGCAGAAAACTTTGAACAGTGTTCCAGGAAAGGAATTCATGTTCTGTCAGTGATGATGAGAGTTTCACTTTTCCAGTACTGTAAGAACTTCTATTAAAGATATTTTCATGCTACTACCACATTTCCTAAAGCATTGAAAATGGAATTGTGGTCACTTCTATATTCATATAAAAAGGATGTTTTTATATGTTCTTCATAGGAACATCAATTTAGATAAACAATATGTTTGGTGGAAATAGTATGTCTATTTGGGATTGTCACCATAGCAAAACATATCTTCATGCTAAGCTGAAAGATTTAAATGTTCCTAGAATATATTTTTAAAAATACTTAAGTACACAGAAGAAAAAGCAGAGTGAGAAGATAAGAGAATGAAATAATCAACTATAGAACCTTATCATCTAATTTTTTATTAAGCCACCTTCACTTGCATTCATTTTATATTTATTTATTACTGAAGGTAGTTGACTTTCTGGAAGTTAGTGGAATATTTATTAGACATTAGTTAAGAGAGATTTATTTTCCAAATTTTGATATTTATATGTACCCATATTCATTAATATGATTATTCATGGACTTAAATAAGCCATTATCCTCAAATGAAAGCAATCTATAAGGTTCTACACTTCTTAATTTATTTATAATCCATTAACTGTTTTTTCTAAAACTTATGCATCCTTTGGTTATAGAGAAGGCCCCTTTGTTCTTCTGTTAACCATTTATTTGATAATTACTGACAGCAAGAACTTCATTGGATTTAAGACACTTATCTTTTGCCAGACTGTTTTAAGAGGATCCTTTTAAGTAAACCATAATTCTCAAAGGACATAAACCAAGAAGAAATGTTAGTATAATGTAGGAATGATGATACCAAATCTTAAAAACAATATTCATAAAGCCTTTCATTTAGAAGGGCCAAAGATATAAACCATAAAAATGTCATTACAGATCACTCTTATAAAGTCTACCATGAAAAGATAATCATGACTGAACTTATATGGAAAAAGATAGAAAAACAAAAACAAAAATATTCTCAGAGTGATAGAAAAAAATGGGAGAAAATATAATTTTTAAAATGGCATGTGAATGAGATTTAAAAAAGTAACTCCAGATGGTAGAAGCAGTATATGGGAAAGTATTCATATTAACAGCATCATAGTCATATGGAGTAGCAGGAGGAGGTAGAGAAAGAGTCAACTGATTTAAGAGTTAAGATAAGAAAATAAATGGAAGACTTTTTTTTAAACATTGAACCAGTTCCAAAAGTAAATGAGGAGCCAGTGTCATTGATTGAGAAAGAAAACAATGCTGCCATATTTTCTCTGTACACACATATAAAATATGTATGAAAAAATAAATTTGGTTTATATGATGCTCTTTTTAAAGAATATAAGTCATCAGATCTTCGGAAAGTTACCAATGATTAATATTAAACTGCAGATTAAAATTATTGTTAAAATAACATTTTTCTTCAAGACATTAAGGAAACCTAAAAGAATTTTTATGATTCTATTAATTTGTTTATAATTATATATATTGTTATATAAAGATATCCGATTCCTTTTTATTATATAGGAAAATAACAGAAGATACAGGTATCAAATTTGATAATTAGTATGATAATGTACTTATTAATACAGGCATAGGCATTGTATCATCAAAACAGCATTTATTTTGTAGCTCAAAATTATTCTTTACAAAAATGTTGATGAATTATCACTGTCATAACTGTAAACCTAGGAATCTGTAAACTGTGGAAAATTCTTAGTGAAATTTAGTGAAAATAAATTTGGATAAGTATTTTATAACTCTGAAGATATCAAACAAGTTCATGACAATATTAATAGTTCAAGGTTAAAATACTGATTAATGATGATAAATATTTCCTCCTTATTATTTGTATAAATAGTATTTGATATGATGCCTACTATTAAGCTCCAAGAAGACAGTGACTATTTCAAACCTATTTTTCTCCTTCAATACATTTGTATTGGCTGCTCACTAAATGAATTAATTTTAGATTGTTGGAATTGTACCAAGATATTTATCATTATTAAATATTAGAGTAATACAGAATATGTACATTTCATATCTTTTTAAATTAAGCTCACTTTAAAAGATTAAATAAAGTATATATATATGAAACAAAATAAGTTTTCCTGGTACTCTTCATGTTATCCAGAATTAAATGAGATTTCAAGAACCAGGTTAGATTAGATAATACAAATCATTGAATACCTATCATATTTACTGAAACCAAATTTATTCTTATTGTTTCTAATATGTCTTTCCTATAATATAAATATATACTACTTTTTCTTTGCTAACCTATAAATATAGAACTCTGTTACTGTTGCAATTAAAATGCAATACTCTTAAACATTCTTAAAATAGGTAAAAAATAAGATTGATTGTTTCTTAAGATTGATCATGTGGAATTATCATTAATGGTGCACAACAAATAAATGATATATAAATATCTGTATCATTTTAGTTGCTGTAATGTGTGGGTATATATGTTCATTTTTAAAATTTTGTGTTCATGTATTCTGTTTTGAAAGACTTAGCAATCTAATACTGATGATTTTTCATTTCTAGATAAAGTGTTTTGTAACATTTTCCTAAACTAAGATTAGCAAAGATAAACATTCCACAAGAAAAAGACCAGTTAATATTGAACATGGAAGAAACAGGATAGAAGAACAGAAGGCCAGGAGAATGAATTGAAACATGTAGAAGTGGGGGTGGGAAACAGGGAAATTAGTAGAAAGTTCCAGATTACAGTAATCCAACAGGCTCCTGGGATCCAACAGGGATGACATTATCCGAAATACCCAATAAAGGGGACATAGAACCTGAAGAAACCATCTCCAGTAGACAGACATGGCCCCCAGTAGAGGGATGGGGCTACCCACTCATCATCTCAAAATATTTAACTCAGAATTTTTCCTGTCTAAAGGAAATGCCGGGAAATAATTGGAGCAGAGACTGAAGGAAAGGCCATCCAGAGACTGCCCCTAGTAGGAACCTATCCCATATACAGACACCAAACCCTGACATTATTGCTGATGTCAAGAACTGCTTGCTGAGAGGAGCCTGGTATAGCTGTCCTCTGAGAGGCTCTGCTAACACCTGATTAAGACACACACATATACTCAAAGGCAACCATAGAACTGAGCCCAAGGACCCCAATTGAAGAGTTAGGGAAAGGACTGAAGGAGCTGAGGAAGACTGCAAACCCATAGGAAGAACAATATTATCTAACTGGACACCTTACAGCTCCCATGGTCTAAACCACCAACCAAAGAGTATACATGAGTCTGTCCATGCCTCCTATTACATATGTAAGAAAGGATGCCATTATCTGTCATAAATGGAAGGGAAGATGTTTGTGGAGACTTGTTGCCCTCAGCTAAGGGGAATGTGAGAGGGATGAGGCTAGAGTGGGTGGGTAGGTGGGGGAGGCAAAGGGGGAATGGGGTGGGGAGGTTTTGGAATTGAGACTGGGAAGGGGACAACATTTGAAATGTAAATAAATAAAACTATTAATAAAAAATGAAAGAAAAATATTTAAGAAAATTAGGCTGTATGTTATTAGACTCTTGTTTAATAACATAGTTCATGTTTCACTTCTATGGGTCTACCTAGCTGTACCTAGAAGCTAAAAGTTACTTCCAAGGAAACTATATTGAATTTTGTAGACAAATAGATGGAACTTGAAAATATCCTAAGTAAGGCAACCCAAATCTCAAAGGACAACCATGATATGTACTCGCTGAAAATTAGATATTAGCCGTAACTTTAATGGTATCCATGATATATACCACAGACCCAAAGAAGCTAAACAAGAAGAAAGGCCCAAGTGAAGATGATTGATTCTCACTAAGAAAGGGGAATAAACCAGTCAAAGGAGGCAGAGGGAGGGAGGGAAATAGATGAGAGAGGGATTGAGAGGGAAATGTGGGTGTCAGGTCCAGGTGCGGGGAGAGACAGGAAAGAGGGCCAAAGGGCCAGGAGAATGAATGGAAATCTGCAGCTGCCTGAGTTAGGCTAGAAGGGGAAACTGTAGGAAGCCCTAGAGACCTGGCATGAGGGCGCTAGCTGAGAACCCTAACAGTGGGGGCATGAAACCATAAGAGGCTACCTCCTGTAGCCAGGCAAGACCACCCAGTGGAGGGATAAGGACAGATAACCACCCACAAACCTTTACACCCAATATTTGTCCTGTCTAAAAGCAAAGCAGGTACAAAGATGGAGCATACTGAAGGAATGGCTAACCAATAACTGGCCCAACTTGAAACCTATCCCATGAGCATACAACAATCTCTGACATTATTAATGATACTCTGTTATGTTTGCAGACAGCGGCCTAGCATAACTATACTACGAGAGGCTCCACCAAGGAGCTGACAGAAACAGATACAGATACCTACAGCCAAACATTGGATGGAAGTCCATGACTCTTAGTCTAGAGTCTTAGGAAGTACCGAAGGCCCTGAAGTAGATAGGACCACTATAGAAAGACCAAATAGTGTCAACTAACCTGGACCCTAGGCAGCTCTCAGAAACTGAGCCACCAACCAAAAACCATACAGGGAGTTGGCTGGACTGAGTTTCCCCCAGCATATAGAGCTGCCTTTTCTGGCTACAAAGAGAGGATGCACCTAATTCTGCAGAGACTTGATGCACTAGATTAGGGGAACAACCTGGGAGGGGGGACCCCAGCCACTCAAAGGAGAAGGGGAGGTGGGATGTGGGGAGGGTTAGGGAACAGCATTTATGATGTAAGTATACAAATATGTTAGGAAAAGTTATATTTTTAAAGCAAGTCATTTGATCGATTATGCTATTGGGTTATTTCTTTATTCATAATTTCTGAACTACTTTCATGAAACTGGAGATAAACTAAAATAAATTAAAAAGGAGGCTATTAATTTATTTAATGTGAAAATTTTTATGTCTGTGTATAGGGGTATATGTGTGTATATTTGCATTTGTGTATGTATGTGTGTGTTTGTGTGTATGATCTTGGGAATGGAGGTACATAAACTCTGGGGATTCTAATTGATGCATAAAACACTACATGGCAAGCACTTTATACAATGAACCACAGGCCCTGGTCCTATTATTTTATTTTGTTTTATTTTTAAGATTTATTTTACTTGTATGAAAGTTTTGTCTGTATATTTGTCTCTTTGCCATGCTCCTGGTGCCAAGAGATATGAAAAGAAGGCATCACTATCTTCTGGAACTAGATTTATAGGTGGTTGTGTGTCATCATGTGAAAGCTTAAAACTAAACCCAGTCCTCTGCAAAAGCAACTACTGATGTTAACCATTCAGCCATCTTACCAGGTTTTCCTATTTTATTTTGAACGGAAAGCATTTTTATGTTCAATTTATATTTTCAGCTAAAGAAAATGTTAAAAGCATGTCTATCTTGATACATTGAGATCAAGGTCACATATCGTGAGAAAAGCAAAAAGTTGTAGCACCTAATTTGTAGAGTAAACATAAATGAAATTAGAACTTTTAGCAAAATAACCCTACTTCTGAAAACACACATTTGTGATATAAATAATTAGCATTTTCGATGTAAATGTTTTACCCATACATTCATTTTTTTGCACTAAGATAAAAAAAAATTCCTCAGTTCAGTGATAGTATTTCTACTGTATACTGTTGTTATAGCTGCTAGAAGTATAAACAAAAGGAACAATTCATACTAAGCACATTACGTACATTTCCTGTATCAAGCAATACATTGCTATCATTGATCAATATTATGATTCTTAACCAACCAGATTTTGTGACAGAAAAAATTTGTTATAAGTAAAGAGTTATGTACCAGTTATTTTTTGTTTAAATATATTTTGTCTTCTTCTTTGTGAACCATAGACTTTAACAGCTAATCCATTTCCTTGACCCTTGTTTAAGTACATTTTTGTGTTAGCTATTGAGTGATTCTGTCTGACATTCATAAAATTTACAACTATACATTGAAATGTACACAGTTTGGAGCTGTTTAATTTTAGTGCGTTTATTTTCCTTCTAAGATTTTAATAATTTTGATTTTAAAATGTTTAAATAATGTAAGCACAAAATTAGTTATCATTTATATAGCTGATGTACAAGAATAAGGGATCAAAAGTAATCTAAGTAATAATAAAATTTAGGACTATCCTATATTTATGTGGTAATAGTCGATTAAAGGTCATTATGTGAATAAAATGATAAGATTTACAAACTAATATTTTTCTTCAAAGTATTGATTTATAAATTACTAAATTTGTCAACATCCAACATATAAGGTTCCATGTAGGAATATTCATAACAAGTATATACAATGTAACTAATTATTCAATTATGAATACTAACCAGGATTGTGATAATTACAATGAAGTCAAAAGTTACTTGATCCTATTAGTGATACATTCTCATTTTAATAAAATATACAACATTAATAAAGATCCATTTATGAATCTAGTATTGCTGCTTTTCCCCACGGGAGGTGCACTTTGATAACAGCCTCAGTTTTTAGGGACTTAAAGGACATTAACATTTAATTGACCTCTTTAATTTCTGTTCAACAGAGATCAGAAATGAAAATCTGGAGAGAAACCAAACACAAATAAACTTAAAGTTGAAAGGATAAATTTCTAAGTAACCTTCATTTTATAATTAATAAATAAGGATATATTTGTACTGAAACACTTCTGAAACTCTTGAGGGAACTGTTTCAAAACATTTACACTTTATTGTATATTATTCTTATTATATCATTAATGAACCTATTATCTCATCTGATATTATATCCTGTATTGAGATAAAGTTAAATAAATAGTACTTCTTTGGCAATAAAATTGATAGTTGAATGCTTGTCTCTACAACATATATGTATGTATATTTGATTCATGAATCATTCTAAATAATTTTAATATCACTAAAGAGTGGTAGAAAATACTTTTAAAATTTGAATTTTAAAGACTATAAAACAAATGTAATTCTATGGTTATTTACTTTATTTCAAATTTAGGTATTAATCAATGTGAAAGATCTATAAACATAAGAATAAGAGCCTAAATGCATTAATTATGTAAAATAGACTCTAAAACATCTTTTGAAGTTGATGGAAAAAAAATATAACGCTTTAGGGATGCACTTAAACATGTTTTAGCTTTGATTGGAACCAATCATCAGGAATAAATAGTTCCTTGAAGAAAGTTGCTGAGGGGAGATCTGGAAAAAGGATAACATTTGAAATATAAATAAAGAAAATATCCCAATTAAAGAAAAAAATAAAATGAAAAAAAAATACTGTGAAGCGTCAGGTAAAAAAAAAAAATGAAAGCTAAGCAGAGAGATAGTTTAATATCTTAAATCCATTTTAATAGCTCTTTGTATAGTATAGTGAATATTCATGTTTTATATAGACACATATATATGTATAGATATATCATAAATAGATGAATATATGATAGTTAATACTGAAGTATTTAGGAGATTTATACAATATTTGTTTTCTGTATATCATTTTCATACATAAGTAGATAGATTTAGAAATAAAACAGTCCTACTAGAAAGAATTCTGGGGATTTCAAAATGCATGATTTTTTTAGCATATCTGGATTTTTCCCTCAAAATTCTTACACTTAATTTTTTTCTTTAGAAAAGTAATGTTCCCTTTGGCTTAGTCTCTGAGAGCTCTTAGGGGTCCAGGTTAATTGAAACTTTTGATACACCTGTAGATTTCCTATCCCCTTCAAGGCTCTCAATCCTTCCCCAAACTCTTCCATAAGAGTCCCTTGGGATCAGAAGGAGGGTAGTATTTGGAATCTAATTAAATAAATAAATAAGCTTCCTTCCAGTTTTCATCTGTGCCCTGAAGCTAACCCTGTGCCACAGCTCTCTATGCCCAAATCCCAGCCAGAGAGAGCTGGTCTCCCAGTTGTGCCATCACATCTAAATTAACAGATGAGAACAACACTATTGCTCCAATACCTGCCAGGAGCCCACAAGGCATAGTAGCTACAGAGCAGCCATAGACAGTATCCTTCCTCTTTCCACCTATGCCCTGGAGCTAACCCCCTGCCACAGCTCTCCTTACCTAAATCTAGCCTGGATTGAGCTGGTCTCCCAGGATTGCTGACACACCTAAGGTCACAGGCTCATAGGCTCACAAACTCACAAGAGGGAGAAGCTCCAGTCAGAGGCAGCAAAAACAGCTAGAACCAAAGATAATCAGATGTCAAGAGGCAAGGGCAAGAAACTAACCATCATCAGAACCCAGTTCTCCCACTACAGGAAGTCCTGGATAACCCAACACACTGGAAAAGCAAGATTCAGATTTAAAATCATATCTTTTAATGATGATAGAGGACTTAGACAAGGACATAAGTAACTTGCTTAAAGAAATGGAGGAGAGCAATGGTAAACAGGAAGAAGCCCTTAAAGAGGAAGCATATAAATCCCTTAAATAAATAAAGGAAAACATAACCAAATAGATGAAGGAGTTGAACAAAAGCATCTAGGATCTAAAAATGAAAATAGAAACAAAAAGAACTCTACAAAGAATCAACAAAAACAGGAACTGGATCTTTGAGAAAATCAAGATAGATAAACCCTTAGCCATACTAACCAGAGGGCATACAGACTATCCAAATTAATAAAATAAGAAATGAAAACCGAGGAAATTCAAAAAGTCATCAAATCCTACTACAAAAGCCTATACTCAACAAAACTGGAAAATCTGGATGAAATGGACAATTTACTAGGCAGTTACCAGACCCCAAAGTTAAATCAGGATCAGATAAATGATCTAAATAGTCCTATAACCCTTAAAGAAATAGCAGCAGTCATTAAAAGTCTCCCCACCAAAAAAGCCCAGGACCAGATGGTTTTAGAGAAGAATTCTATCAGACCTTCAAAGAAGACCGAATACCAATACTCTTTAAATTATTTCACAAAATAAAAAGAGATGAAACACTACCCAATTCGTTCTATGAAGCCACAATTATACTCATACTTAAACTACACAAAGACACAACAAAGAATACTTCAGACCAATCTCCCTTATGAATATTGATACAAAAATACTCAATAAAATTCTTGCAAACCAAATCCAAGAACACATCAAAACAATCATCCATTATGATCAAGTAGGCTTTATCCCAGGAATGCAGGGATGGATCAATATACAGAAATCCATCAACATAATCCACTACATAAAAACACTCAAAAAACAAAAACAAAAACACATGATCATTTCATTAGATTCTGAAAAACCATTTGACAAAATTCAACATCCCTTCACTTTAAAAGTCTTGGAAAGATCAGGAATTCAAGTGCCATAGCTGAACATAGTAAAAGCAATATACAACAAACCACTAGCCAACAACAAACTAAATGGAGAAAAACTTGAAGCAAGCCCACTGAAATCAGGGACTAGACAAGGCTGCCCACTCTCTCCCTACATATTCAATATAGTATTCAAAGTCCTAGCCAGAGCAATTAGACAACAAAAGAAGATCAAAGGAATACAAATTAGAAAGGAAGAAGTTAAAATATCACTATTTGCAGATGATAT
Organism: Grammomys surdaster; assembly: GCF_004785775.1. Classification (NCBI taxonomy): domain Eukaryota; kingdom Metazoa; phylum Chordata; class Mammalia; order Rodentia; family Muridae; genus Grammomys; species Grammomys surdaster. Next base: position 10,325,799 of record NW_021604563.1, read on the forward strand.
AATAGTATACTTAAGTGATGCCCAGAAAGCAAGAGGCTCCCAGGACCCAGTGGGGATGAGATTAGCTGAAATGCCCAACAAAGGGGAGGGAGAACCATAGAGACCATATTTAGAGGTTAGACTCGCCTCCAGGCTGAGATATGGAGTCACCCACTCATCTCTAAATTTTTAATCCAGAATTGCTCCTGTCTAAAGAAAATACAAAGACAACATGTGGAACAGAGACTGAAGGAAAGGCTATCCAGAGACAGCTCCATCTGGGGATCTATCCCATTTACATTCCCAAACCTGGATGCTATTCTGGATGCCCTAGAAGTACTTGCTGAAGGGAGACTGATATAGTTGTCTCCTGAGAAGCTCTGTCAGAGCCTGACACATATAGAGGTAGATGTTTGCTGCCATCCATTGGGCTGAGCACAGGGACCCTAATGAAGGAGTTGGAGAAGAGAATGAAGGAGCTAAAAGGGTGTGCAGCCCCATGGGGGGAGCAATAGTGTCAACAGTCCAGACAACCCGGAGCTCCTAGGGACTGGACCACCAACCAAAGAGTAGATGTGGGGGGACCCATGGCTCCAGCCATGTAAGTTGCAGAGGAGGGCCTTGTTGGACATCAGTGGGAGGAACGGCCCTTGGGCCTCAGGGGCTTTGATGCTCCAGTTTAGGGAAATGCCATGGCAGGGAGGCAGGAGTGAGTGGGTAGTGGGGGAAAACCCTCATAGAGGCAGGGGTGGGAGGGGATAGGATACAGGTTTTCCTGGATAACATTTTAAAGGTAAATAAAATGTCCACAAAAGAGAAAAAAAACATGGAAGTAAGAAAATATTTAATAAGTATAATGCACATGGAATAATACACTTTTCATTTATTTTGAGTATACCTAAAATTATAGGATAATCTGAATTCAAAAGTTAGTAAATTATTTACACACTAATTGATACTTTAGTACTATTATGTGCTATACTACTTTATATTTTACAAGTCTTCATATATTTAATATTCTCCACTATATCATTTAATTTCAGTTAGTTAATATGAAACTGTATGTTGACCGAATTTTCCCAAGAAATTTTCTATATTTTCTATTTTTGATATATATATATATGATACTGATATGAATATATGTGTATATGTATATGTGTATATATTATATTACCATAGTTATGATCAAATGCAATTTTTATATGCTGGTCTTCAACTGAAGTACATCAGATTAGCAATAATTTAATTTCAACCTATGCTGTAAGACAGCAAGTCTTTTATAAGGTATTATTGTTGGCCTACTTTCAAAGAATAAAATTTACTAACGTATATGGATGAATCAAATATGTTTTTAAGCTACCTTTCCCACAGAATACATGTTACTTTCATGACAGGAAAATTTTCCAAGTCAAAGTGCATTCAGTTAATGTCACCCATGTCACAGCCTTTTCTGTGCCTTGGGCAATGCTTTGTATTCTATTCTCATTATTTTTAACAAGCACTCAGAGCAGTATTTGTTCATGATGCTGTAGAAAATCCAAAATATTTTAGATGTAATACATAGTTTATCTGTATCTTACGTGCTAACCAAAAAAAAAAGAAAGTATATACAGCATTTCTACAAATTATTGAAAACCCTATATTATTTGATGATATTTTTTAAGATTTTTTCAAGTGAAAATAAATGTATTTTAATCTAGTTGAAATCTTCCCAGTAGGTTTGTTTCATTTAAATTTGTTAATCAATTTTTAAGACAAATATGAAACTGCATTAAGTTGTCCTGTGGTAAAGTTGACAAAATTATTACTTAAATGAAGTCCAGAATTTTAAAATTAGACATCTTTTCCAGAGTGTTCAGTAGAAAAAGAAACTGTGGTTTTCAATTGGTTCATAAAGAGATGTATATTATAAAAACAACAAGGTCTGTTGAGCATTTAACCCATATTATATATCCCCTGGGTAAAATCTACAGATTATAACTATCAAAATTGTATACATACATATATTTGTGTTTGTGTGTACGTGTGTGTATATGTGTGTTCTTTCACTACTCTTCATTAGTCATAATGTCAGTTACATTTTGGTTGTATAAATTTAAATGTCCCATCTATATCAATATAATATCTGCAAATATGCTTAATATCCAAAGACAACTATGTAAATTTTATTATTTCACATATCAATAACTGAGGTTTTAGCTATTCTGTAAATCTTTCCAGTAATTAAAAAATTCCATGTACTATATGCACTTAAGTGAGACCCCTGTGCACATATTTAATGAATATGTAGTATTTTATTTATTTTTCCATTGTCTGTCCTATCACAAGACTCAAACCAAGTCAAACTAAGTTTTTAGATTAACTGAAAAAAAAACTTGAAAAAGCCCTTACATATCTTTTTGTATAATAGAAAAAAATGAAAGTTCTATTCTCAAATAATTCAGACAAAACAAAAATCTATAGAACTAAAAGAGTGTTTAGTACCCATTTTGAGGACAGAGAAGATGGTTAGAAGTCTAACCTTGACTTGAAATCATCCTGAAAACTTTATCAGTAATACAAGCATGTTCAGAAATTCTAGTTAAAAAAAAAGACTTTGAAATGACTATATGTTGGGAGGATATGGGAAGAGTAAGGGTCAGTAAATGTGGTATATCTGTTATCATATTTCATTATATACATGCATGAAAATCTCAAGAGCAATATCCTAAACACCTATAATTTTAACATCTTTTCAAGTACCAAGATTTAGCATATTGTCTCAAGTAATCTTTTAAAAATCAATTGCCTCATGTAATTATTCTTAATATTTAAAATTGTGTGTTTAGGTAAAATTTATGACAGAGCCATAACTAGATTGAGTAATCTGTCGTTTTATAAATAGCAGAGCTGAGATCCTTGTCTTTGGAAACACAAATACTTGGAAAAGTATATGTGTACAGTCCAGTTTTTTTAAAAAAGAAACGTGATTGCTAAATGTACATTCATGACTTTAATATGCTTTGTATAAACATGGAAAGTTAAGATGGTTTACTCAAAAGTCTAAAATATTGTTTACCCTGTAAGAATTTTATTTCAGTAACAAAATGTTTTTAAAACGTACCTTAATTAGGTGGTAATTTTGGACTCCATTTATTCCAATATCAGGATCAATGGCTGCCGGAAGAGAATATCGAGAGTTTATAGCCGAGTTCTCTGGAATTGATATGTTGATGACAGTTGTCGGGAATAACGGTGCATTATCATTTATGTCTTCTATCAGAAAGCGTATCTTAACCAATCTAAATATTTCATCTGGCAAAACAGCAACCTCTACTTCGTAAAAGCAACGGGCATCCAACACGATTCCAGCACATAATTTCTCACGATCAATGCGTGCGCCAGTAGTGAAGATCTCGCCAGTACCCTCTTCAATGCGAATCAATGGTACATCTCCGGTTTTGTAAACTAATTTGAACTGCATAGGAGTGGTTAAGGACTTGTCGGGAATAAGCGACAAGTTGAGGTCTCTCAACAAATCGCCTATCAGGACGTTTTCTGGCATTTCTTCTCGGACTGTATAATTCTTCTCCTGGGCGCCAGACTGAAACACGACGCATGCTAACAGGACCGCAAATATATACGTCCCGGACAACAAGTCCATACCAGTCTGGATACAAAGGGTAACTGTTTTTTTCAGCACACGATATACTGACAAAGAAAAAAGAAAACAAAGGGAAGGATAGAGAGAGGGGGGAGAAGAAAGAGAAAAAATAATTAGAAAGCCAACTATAAATCTGCACGTTAACTAAAAGCTGCTTAAAATTAAAATCCTTAAATGAAATATTAGCATTAGTGATAAGTAAATGACAAACTCATTTTGAATCAGATTATCATTAATTTCTTTAGTAAGAGGAAACTTAAATGAAGCATCACTTATGGTAGTTAACAGATATGGTATATTTAAAAACAGTGTCCACTACTGAAGATATTTATGTATTTAATATTTGAAGATATTTAAAATAAATACAAGCAATTTAAATATTTGATTCAATGGTCAAGGAAAAGTAAAATGGTATTTGTTACAATCACAAAAATACTAGTGTTTCTTTGTTTTACTGAGGATTTCAATCACAATTATTTTAGTGGCAATGAATATTTAATATAAGATTCCATATTTTTAGTTCTGTGCACAAAATGTTCAATTTTTCAAACGAAAGTAGGTAAAACACATTCACACACAAAGGACTTGGTAAAGTCTGAATTCAAAGCTAACATGGTATAAGATAGAAAATATGTTATATGTAAACTATATAAATACAGGGAAGAAACTGTGACATGAAAAGCAGAATTGATTTTTGTTTTGATGAGAAAACCAGTAATTATAAATTACAGAAATTCAAATTTCAGATTGTTATACATATCTGCTTTTTTAGATTTTGGGGAACATAGTTTGTTGTTGCTACTGTTGTTGTTGCTATTGTTTTTTAGGGAAGAGTTAAAACCATTGAGGGTACTGATAGGACATAGAAATAAGATAAAAGACTTCCGGTCTGGGCCTGAGCATAGAGCAGGTCCCAGGTGGCAGCTCTGTACCCAACCTCAGAAAACCTAGAGAAAGAGGGCCTCCCAGAAGCTTTAACTAAGGCAGCATCCCAGGTAAGGAAAAAGCAACACTTGCTCCAAAATGGGGGTAACCGGGACCCACTGGGACCCAGGAATTCACTCCTGGCCCGGAGCATGGGTTCCTTCTAGTCTGGGCCCAAGCACTTGGCAGATCCTGGGAGTCAGCTCTGCACCCAATCTCACAGAAGCCAGAGGAAGCTGGGCTCTCAGGAACTCTAACCCAACCAGTATCTTAGGCTAGGAGGTGGCATTACTTGCCCCAAACAGGGAGCAACCTGGACCTACTGTGATCCAGGAATTCACTCCTGGCCCAGAGCATGAGTTCCTTCTGGTCTGGGCCCGAGCACTGAGCAGATATTGGGCCTCAGCTCTAACCTCAGCAGCAAAACCCATCCCAAACAGTTCTGACACAACCTAGATAATAGGAATGACAGGCTCCAGTCAGAGACAGTACAGATAGCACAAAGGAGATGCAGATGGCGAAAGGCAAGTGCAAGAACACAAGCACCAGCAACCCAAGGTACTTGCCATCATTAGAACCTAGTTCTCCCACATTAGAAACTCCTGAACTCCCCATATCACCAGGAAACAAAGAACGAGATCTAAAATTACTTCAAATGATGATGATAGAGAACTTTAAGAAGGACATAAATAATACTATCAAAAAAATTGAGAACACAGATAAACAGGATGAAGTCCTTAAAGAAACACAAAAATCCTTTAAAGAATTACAAGAAAACACAAACAAAAAGATGAAGGAAATGAACAAAACCATCCAGGACATAAAAATGGAAGTAGAAACAATAAAGAAATCACAAAGGGAGATTACCCTGGAGATAGAAAACCTAAGAAAGAAATCAGGAGTCATAGACACAAGCATCACCAACAGAATACAAGAGATAGAAGAAAGAATCTCAGGTGCAGAAGATACCATAGAGAATATTGACACAACTGTCAAAGAAAACGCAAAATACAAAAAGCTCTTAACACAAAACATCCAGGAAATCCAGGATGCAATGAGAAGACCAAATCTAAGGATAATAGGTATAGAAGAGAGTGAAGATTCCCAACTTAAAAGGCCAATAAATATCTTCAAAAAATTATAGAAGAATACTTCCCTAACCTAAGGAATGAGATGCCCATAATCACACAAGAAGCCTACAGAACGCCAGACAGACTAGATCAAAAAAGAAATACTTCCCGTCACATAATAATCAAGACACAAAATGCACAAAACAAAGAAAGAATTTTAAAAGCAGCAAGGGAAAAAGGCCAAGTAACATTTAAAGGCAAACCTATCAGAATTACACCTGACTTCTCACTAGATACTATAAAAGCCAGAAAATCCTGGACAAATACCATACAGACCCTAAGAGAACACAAATGCCAGTCCAGGCTACTATACCCAGCAAAACTCTCAATTACCATAGATGGAGAAAACAAGATATTCCATGACAAAACCGAATTTACACAGTATCTTCCTACAAATCCAGCATTACAAAGGATAATAACAGGAAAGCCCCAATACAAGGAGGGCAATCATACCCTAGAAAGAGCAAGAAAATAATCCTCTTCCATCAAACCCAAAAGAAAATAACCAAACAAACGATGTCTCCACAATTGGCAAAAATGACAGGAAGCAACAACACCCTCTCCTTAGTATCTCTTAACATCAATGGACTCAATTCCCCAATAAAAAGGCATAGGCTAATGGACTGGACAGGCAAACAGGATCCAGTTTTTTGCTGCTTACAGGAAAGCCACCTCAGCGACAAAGACAGACACTACCTTAGAATAAAAGGTTGGAAAACAATTTTTCAAGCAAATGGCCCTAAGAAACAAGCTGGAGTAGCCATTCTAATATCGAATAAAATCAACTTTCAACTTAAAGCTATCAAAAAGGATAAGGAAAGACATTTCATACTTGTCAAAGGAAAAGTCAACCAACATGAACTCTCAATTCTGAATATCTATTCACCAAATACAAGAGCACCCACTTTCATAAAAGAAACCTTACTAAAGCTCAAAGCACACATTGCACCTCACACAATAATAGTGGGAGACTTCAACACCCCACTCTCAGCAATAGATAGATCATGGAAACAGAAACTAAATAGAGATAAAGTGAAACTAACAGAAGTTATGAACCAAATGGACTTAACAGGTATCTATAGAATATTTCACCCTAAAGCAAAACAATATACCCTTTTCTCAGCACATCATGGTACCTTCTCCAAAATAGACCATATAATTTGGCACAAGACAGGCCTGAACAGATACAAAAAAATTGAAATAATCCCCTGCATCCTATCAGATCACCACGGTCTAAGGCTGGCCTTCAAAAATGACAAAGACAAATGGAAAGCCCACATTCACATGGAAACTAAACAGCACCCTACTTATTGATAATCTGATGAGGGAAGAAATAAAGAAAGAAATTAAAAACATTTTAGAATTTAATGAAAATGATAACACATCATACCAAAACCTATGGGATACAATGAAAGCCGTGCTAAGAGGAAAATTCATAGCTCTAAGTGCCTACAAAAAGAAAATAGAGGGAGAATACACTAGCAGCTTGACAATGCACCTGAAAGCCCTAGAACAAAAAGAAGCTAATACACCCAAGAGGAGTAGACAGCAGACGAAAACCTATGGGATACAATGAAAGCTGTGCTAAGAGGAAAATTCATAGCTCTAAGTGCCTACAAAAAGAAACGGGAGGGAGCATACACTAGCAGCTTGACAATGCACCTGAAAGCCCTAGAACAAAAAGAAGCTAATATACCCAAGAGTAGTAGACAGCAGGAAATAATCAAACTCAGGACTGAAATCAACTAAATATAAACAAAAAGAACTATAAAAAAATCAACAAAACCAGGAGCTGGTTCTTTGCGAAAATCAAGAAGATAGATAAACCCTTAGCTAGACTAATCAGAGGGCAGAGAGACAGTATCCAAATTAATAAAATCATACCTGAAAAGGGTGACATAACAACAGAAACCAAGGAAATTAAAAAAACATCAGATCCAACTACAAAAGCCTATACTCAACAAAATTGGAAAATTTGGCTGAAATGGACTATTTTCTAGACAAATACCAGTTACCAATGTTAAATCAGGACCAGATAAACCATTTAAACAGTCCCATAAGCCCAAAAGAAATAGAAGCAGTCATTAAAAGCCTCCTCACAAAGAAAAGTTCGAGACCAGACGGTTTTAGTACAGAATTCTATCAGACCTTCAAGGAAGATCTAATTCCAATTCTTTTCAAACTATTCCACAAAATAGAAACAGAAGGTACACTACCCAATTTGTTCTATGAAACCACAATTACCCTCATACCTAAAACATACAAAGACCCAACAATGAAAGAGAACTTCAGACCAATCTCCAATATGAACATTGATGCAAAATTACTCAATAAAATACTAGTGAACTGAATCTAAGAACACATCAAAACAATTATCCATCATGATCAAGTAGGCTTTATCCCAAGAATGCAGGGTTGGTTCAATATACGGAAATCCATCAATGTTATCCACTATATAAACAAACTCAAAGAAAAAAAAACACATGATCATATCACTAGATGCTGAAAAAGCATTTGACAAAATTCAACACCCCTTCATGATAAAAGTCTTGGAAAGATCAGGAAGTCAATGTCCATACCTAAACATAGTAAAAGCAATATAGAGCAAACCAGTAGCTAGTATCAAACTAAATGGAGAGAAACTTGAAGCAATCCCACTAAAATCAGGGACTAGGCAAGGCTGCCCACTCTCCCCCTACTTATTCAATATAGTATTGTAAGTCCTAGTCAGAGCAATTAGGCAACACAAGGTAGTCAAAGGGATACAAATTGGAAAGGAAGAAATCAAAATCTCACTATTTGCAGATGATAAGATAGTATACTTAAGTGACACCAAAACTTCCACCAGAGAACTCTTAAACTTGATAAACAACTTTAGCAAAGTGGATGGATATAAAATTAACTCAAGCAAATCAGTAGCCTTCCTCTACTCAAAAGATAAACTGGCTGAGAAAGAAATTATGGAAATGAAGCCCTTCACAATTGTCACAGATAATATAAAATACCTTGGTGTGAACCTAACCAAGCAAGTAAAAGACCTGTATGACAAGAACTTCATGCCCCCGAAGAAAGAAATCGAAGCAGATCTCAGAAGGTGGAAAGATCTCCCATGTTCATGGATTGGAAGGATTAATATAGTAAAAATGGCTATTTTGCCAAAAGCCATCTACAGATTTAATGCAATCCCCATCAAAATTCCTGCTAAATTTTTTCACAGAGATAGAAAAAGCAATCTTAATATTCATTTGGAAGAACAAAAAACCCAGGATAGCGAAAACTACTCTCCGCAATAAAAGAACTTCTGGGGTAATCACCATCCCTGACTTCAACCTGTACTACAAAGCAAAAGTGATAAAAACTGCATAGTATTGGAACAGAGATAGGCAGGAGGATCAATGGAATACAATAGAAGACCCAGAAATGAACCCCCATACCTATGGTCACTTGATCTTTGACAAAGGAGCTAAAACCATCCAGTGGAAAAAAAAGATAGCATTTTCAACAAATGGTGCTGGTTCAACTGGAGGTCAGCATGTAGAAGAATGCAAATTGATCCATACTTATCTCCTTCTACAAAGCTCAATTCCAAGTAGATCAAGGACCTCCACCTAAAACCAGCTACACTGAAACTAATAGAAGAGAAACTGGGGAAAAGCCTGGAACACATGGGCACAGGAGAAAAGTTCCTGAACAGAACACCAATGGCTTCTGCTCTAAGACCAAGAATTGACAAGTGGGACCTCATGAAACTGCAAAGCTTCTGTAAAGCAAAGGACACAGTCAATAGGACAAAGCTGCAACCAACAGATTGGGAAAAGATCTTCACCAACCCTACATCTGATAAAGGGCTAATATCCAAGGTATACAAAGAACTGAAGAAATTAGACTCTAGACAATCAAAGAGCCCTATTAAAAAATGGAGCACAGAGCTGAACAAAGAATTCTCAACTGAGGAAGCTTGAATGGTTGAGAAGCACCTAAAGAAATGTTCAGCATCCCTAGTCATCAGGGAAATGCAAATGAAAACAACACTGAGATTCCATCTCACACCAATCAGAATGGCTAAGATCAAAAACACAGGTGACAGCAGATGTTGTTGAGGATGTGGAGAAGGAGGAACACTCCTTCACTGTTGGTGGGATTGTTAACTGGTACAACTATAGAAAGCATTCTGGCAGTATCTCAGAAAATTGAACATAGTATTACCTGAGGACACAGCTATACCACTCCTGGGCATATACCCAAAAGATGTTTCAACATGCAACAGGGACACATGCTCCACTATGTTCATAGCAGCCTTATTTATAATAGCCAGAAGTTGGAAAGAACCCAGATGCCCTTCAACAGAAGAATGGATGCAGAAAATGTGGTACATTTATACAATGGAGTACTACTCAGCTATTAAAAACAATGAGTTCATGAAATTATTAGGCAAATGGATGGAGCTGGAAAATATTATCTTGAGTGAGATGACCCAATCTCAAAAGAACATACATGGTATGCACTCACTGATAAGTGGATATTAGCCCAAAACCTTACAATATCTAAGAAACAACATATAGACCACATAAAACTCACGAAGAAGAAGGAAGATCAAAGTGTGGGTGCTTTGGTCCTTTCTAGAAGGAATATCAAAAGTTTCAACCAGAGCTCCCAAAGTCTAAACCGCCAGCCAGAGAGCACAAAGGGAGGGACTCATGTCTCCACCTGTATAGGTAATTGAGGGTGACCATGTCAGACTTCAGTGGAAGTAGAGGGCCATGGTCCCCAAAAGTTTGGATCTCCTACTGTTTGGGAATTCAAGAGAAGGGAGATGGGACTGGGAGGATGTTTGGAGCACACCCTCATAAAAATAGGAGTAGGGGGTGTGGGATAAGGTGTTTTGGTGAAGAATGGGAGAGGAGATAACATTGAAAAGTAAATACGTATAATATAAAAAAAAAAAACCACAGATAAAAGATCCTAAAGAGAGAGAGAGAGAGAGAGAGAGAGAGAGAGAGAGAGTTTACTTATTTTAAATTATTTTCAAAAGTTTCTAGGAGTTGCTGATTGGCTAAGATCCTATTTTAAGCTCTCCACAAAAGAATTTAAGTCTCTGTTCAATATTCTCAAGAGACATGTAAATCCTAATTTTCCTCAACCCTTAATTGACAAAAGAGAGGTAATCTCACAAAAAGTAGAAGAAGCTATTACTAACTGATATATTATATAGCCTGAATAGTTGTTGGCGGTGATATAACATTCCTTTGACAAAAGATTATTTATATAGATTTATATATCTTTAAATAGGGTCTTCATGACTCTCTGAGTCTGGAAAGAGCGACTGTTGGCGCTTCTGCCCTGATTTTACAAGAACTCTGAAAAATTGGCTTTAAAAACAAAAGAGGGGGAACTGTACCCCCCAGAAGGAGCCCCCTTGAAATATTCTCCATCATGCCTTGTTCACTTTTAACTCTCTGAGACTGAAAGCTCATGGCAAATCTGCTGCTGTCTGCCTCTGGCACCACTGAGACCAACAAAAACTTTGCCACAGATATGGGGAAGAACCCTCTTACCCTTAAGGGGAATGGCCCAGACCCAGTTCTCTTATGGGGCCGAGGATTGATATGCCTGTTTGATACAACAGAAGGCACAGCTAACAGGCTACCAAAAAGATTACTGAAATAAATAGATACCCCACACAAAGCCAGGCCCAACCATAAATAAGATGAATAACAATTTATATCCAGGGAAGAGAAATCTCCCTTAGAATTCCCTTCTTTTTCCTTTCCAGGTAAAAATGAATCACCAGTGATGTCTGCTGTTTGAAGTTCTAATCCAGAAGCGGGCCTCCGAATTTATACTACTCAGACCTTTAAAGGGCCACTGACAAGAACATCAAACAGCTAGAGATTGACATCACTAATCTGAAGAAAGCCCTCGTTTCACTGTCTGAAGAGACCTCCTAAAATCGCAAAGATCCTTATGGGACTTGATTTATTCTATCACAATAGAAAAGGCTGTGTACAGCTCTTGATTGTGTACAGCCCTTAAAGAAGAATGCTGTCTTTAATAGACAAGACAAGGAGTGTTAAAGAGAGCATGAAACAGGTCAGTGAAGGCCCTGAGAAAAATCAGAGAGAGAAAGAGACAGATGAATGCTTGTACAAGAACTGGTTTTCAGCCTCTCCAAGGTTGTCAACCCTACTTCCCATCTTGGGACTATTATTTGGTTTCTTTTTGCTTTTTTCTGCTGGTCCCTGGGCATCAAATAGGCTGACTAACTCTGTGAAACAGCAGATAAATAATTTGGTAGCAAAACATATTCAGAGACATTATCATAAGTTAGCTATGGAGGACCACGAGACTCAAGATGAGGTTGTTACTTTATGCAGGGTGTTTCCAAAACCCATCTCCACCCAACCTAAAAGGGGAGAACTTCTGCTCCTAGACCAAGCAGAGAGGAGCCACCCAGAACCCCCTCTGACAGGAGATCTGAATTCTTGCTTAGGCTGCAAGGCTAAGCACTGCAAGGGAATATAAATAAAAGATAAAAATATCTATCTGGGTTCCCTGAGGGACAAGCCTGACTGCAAAGGGGTTGATGTCAAAAGTATCCCCTCTCCAGGAATAAGACATCAGGATGGGTATGGCCCTCATGCCTCACTGGACAATGACAGGGGGACTGGAGCCATTCAAGGCCCCCTTCAATTACTGGAGGTCAGGCCTCTATCCCTGCCTTTTTAAAGTTTAGAATTGCCACAGCCCTTCTATACTTAGAGAAGGGAGAAGATGTCAGGGGCAGCCCTGCTTACACACTGAATGCCTAAAATCAACTATAGGCCTAATATCAGCAATAGGTCTGTCATACATGTATACTAACACCAAGTCTTGTGTCTCAGTGGAAAAACATTGAAACAGATGGCTATAAACTAATGTAAACAGGCAGCTTCTATGGAAATCTACAAGCCTGAGTAGTCATAGACCTTGTAAATAGGTAGTCTTGGCAGACAATACCAACTTACATAAAGTCAAGCAAGTCATAGGCAGAGTCATAGTGACTTGCCCCTGAACCTTCACCCAGCCGATACCTGGTTCTGAAGATATCTGTATTCCTCCTCAACACCCACACTCCAGTGTCATTCCCTTCCCCACATCCTGCCTTTCTGTGTTTATAACCCCTGTGTGAATGAATTACAATTTGATAAAAAATAAATTATTAATAAAAAAAGAAATAAGATAAAAGCTTATGAATGCACACTATGGTTAGAACTATAAATCTCTAAATAATATGCAAGTAATAGGAGATATGAGTTTCAATAAGTTATAAATTTGAAATTTATATTTATAGTTTGGAAAATGAAAATTTATGCTATAAAATGACATAAGAATAGACAAGATAAAGAATACCGGGACTAGTTTTGCAAATAAGAAAAGTAATTGCTTTATATATAAAAATTGCAGAAAGTATTATTATTGCTTATTTTTACATTTAAATCATAAAACGATATCAGGTGATAGTTTTATTAATCTCAACTTGATCAAATTTTCCTATGATAATATACAACTCATTACTTCATACTATAAATCATGTGATATTTGATTTGAATGCAGGTGACAGACTGAAGTAGTATAGCCAAAGAGGGAGGAGGAGTGGAAATGCCCTTGATACATAGGAATGTATTTAAAATTAGTACCATTTGAGTCATCTTATGGAAACTTAAAATAGTAGAAGCTTCCAAAAATATATACATATATAAAAACAATCAAAATGTAGTTGCCAAATAACCAGGAAGACAGAGCCACATCTCTCTGATTCTAATCACCAAATGAAGCATCCACTATTGGGAATCAATAACATTTAATTGAATCATAGACCAAAAAGGTATCATGGGAACTCTTGAAAAAAAGAAGTTGTTACAAAAGCTGTAAGTTGTTCTCTATACACTGATGGTAAGATGCTATTGCTGAAGACAACACCTATACAACCCATTGAACACAAAGAAGTCAAGATGGTGCCTATCTAGAACTGTTTCCCCTATGGAATAGCATTTATAGTGCTCTACACACCACCAAAGGAGAAAGCTAAATACATTGCCAGCTATCAACCTTCAATCAACAAACATAATGTGCCTGTAAGATAAGCTGGTACAATAGTGGCAAAAAGCTTGTGGCAATAATTAATATTTTATTTGACTTAAAGCTCACTTCTTTGGATGAAGCTCAGACAAAGTGCTGTTCTGCTGGAAAAACAAAACAAAACAAAAAACTGATACTAGATAGGCCAATGACCTAAGAGAAAACCAAATACAACTGTTTAGCTAAAGGAGAAATCAATAAAATGATTTTTTTGTTTTTTTATTGGATATTTTATTTACATTTCAGACATTATCCCCTTACCCCATTTCCCTCTGCCCAGGAACTCCCTATCCCATCCACCTCCTCCTGCTTCTATGAGGATATGACCCCCCAATCCAACCTCCCCACCCTTGAATTCCCCCTCACTTGGCATCCAGCCTTCATGGGACCAAGAACCTCCTCTCCCACCTATACCTGCCAGGACCATCCTCCCCTACATATACAGCTGGAGTCATGGGTCCCTCCCTAAGTGCTCCCAGGCTTGAGGCTTGGACCCCAGGAATTCTGGTTGGTTGGTACTGTTGCTCTCCCAATGGAGCCACAAACCCTTTCAGCTCCTTCAGCTCTTTCTCTCTAACTTCTCCATTGGGAAGCCCTTGATCAGTTCAATGGTTAGCTGTGAACATCCACCTCTGAATGTGTCCTCTAAGGAGACAGCTATATCAGGCTCCTGTCAGCATGCACTTCCTGACATCCTGCTATATTCTTTAGATCATTGCCTTTCTATGCCATCAACAGGAAAGTTTCTTTCTGTAGCATATGATACAGCATTATGTTTATCAAATGCCTTACCTCAGAGATCAGGACACTATGTGGAAGAGGCACAAAAGGCAGAAAGAGTGTAAAAGTCAGAGGGGCTGGAGGACACTAGGAGAAAAAGGCCCTTTATATCAATATAGTCAAAAGACCTATGAACTAACAGTTACTGAGGCAGCATGCACAAGTCCTGCACCAAGTCCTCTGCCTATATAGTAAAACTTCGAGTTTCATATTTTTATGGAATTCCTGAGTGCAACAAGTGGGTCTCTATTTCTTGTTGCCTTCTCTTGGTCTCTTTTCCTTCTGTCTGTTCTATTTGTGTGACGCGCGCCCACCTTGCCAGCAAGGAAGACACGGCAACACACCAGGATCCTTCCGCAGCAAACGTTTATTCCAAATGAAAAGGAGGAAAGACCCCAGGCCCGGAAAAGGCACTGTTTATATACCCTTGGAGCGGCGTGTTCACTTCTGATTGGCTGCTTACTCGTTACCCGCCAAAATGCCCCCGGGATGGGCTGTGACTTGGCGCTTTTTTACCATAGCACATGCGCGGTTTACTTGTTTACTGGGAGGAGCACCGGGTGCCAGCGCCATCTTGTAATGGCGAATGCTGTCAGCACAAGCCGCGGCTTTCTACATATTTGTATGATTCTAACCTGGTTTTTGTTTTTTCCTGTTTCATTATTATTTAAGTTTATTAAGAGGTTGAAGAGATGGTTCAGATACTACGAGTACTTGTTGCTCCTGCAGAGTATCTAGACTTTGATTTGATCCACGTGCCTCCTCACAACCATCTATAACTCCAATTGCAAGATATCTGAAACCTCTCCTGAGTTTTGAGTGTGCTACATTCATTTGGTGCAGGCAAAACATCCATAAACATAAAATAAAAGGAAACAAATTTTTCAAGATAGTAAATACAAAAATTTCTTCTTGCTTTTGTTCCTTTTAAGTGTGTGTATGTGTGTATGTATGTGTGTGTATGTGTGTGTGTATGAGTGTGTGTTTATTTGCATGGGAGTGAGAATGCATTCAAAAGTCAAGATATTAAATCACCTTACTACTGGAGTTACTCAAAATGAGTATTGGAAATCAATGTTGAGTCTTTTAGAAGAGCAACATGACACGTACTCCTGATGTCTGAGACATCTCCTCAGTACCCATTTCTCCAATCCATTGATAAAATTCAACAATTAACAAAATTCTAATAATTTCTTGTTTTATTTTTGGCATTTTTATTTCTATTGTCAATTTTACATGCTTGATATTGTCATTTGACATATTAGGCAACATTTAATTTCAAAAATTTGAAAATATTAGTGTGTAATGTTATAAAATAAAATATGAAAGCTGTATACCAGTACACTACACACTATGAAATGTCACATTTCTATAATTAAATATGAGTAATTGTTGCTATATTAAAGCACACAGCAGCTTTAATATATCACTATATAGAGACACTTAAAATTCCATTACTGAAAAATATTGATGCAGGCAGGTATCTAATGATATTCTCAACTCAGTATTTATTAGGAATTAGCAACATTAACAATGTTTCAGCAATGATTCTAAACACAGGGAGGCATGATATAAATAGTTTTCGTGTGACTATAACTGCCAGAAAATGTGCTATTAACCCATCCGCTAGATAGCTAGACATCTGCATTTAAAAATATATAAGCATATGTAAGTGGTGAATGACATGAACTTAAAAAAATGAAAATTTTACATTTTAGTCAATAATAGAATAAGCACATACTTTTTTAACAAAAGAAATTGTTTATGTCATGAACTACCTAAGTGTTAAAAATATATGTTATAAAGTATGATCATAGATAGTCTGAAACATGCATTTTATATCTAAGAAATTTTGTTTAGATGTTAGTGTTATTTATAAGTGACTGAGATATAACAGTGAGGAACATGAATACTGAAGATATGCTAGATCTCATTAAACAACAGAAGAAGACTATTTTCGATACTTTTGTATTTTTAGCATCATTCAGTCAATGATGAGAACTGGGATTACACAATATAGAAACCTGTTCAAGATCTGGTCTCCTGTGAATTACTGATTTTTAGTATTATGACTATGTGATTAAAAATACTCTGCTGATGCCAAGAGCAAATGTGTACACATATATGTATTTTCTATACTCTGAATCTAGGACATTTAAAAGGTGTGTGTCTGAATGATTTTATAAATATAATGAAACATAAGCAGAATAAAAATGGGGCAATGGCAAATAGAATTAGAAGTGCCAGTCTATTCTTAGCCTACCCTTAGGAATTACACATTATTACAATTGGCAAAAAATTTATACAGACTATTTAAAAAAACATTGCATACATATTGTACTATATCTAAACAAGAAAAAGAATTAAGACAACAACCTAATTCCATGAACTTGCTTTCTCTCAATCCATTCTAAGTATATCTCCTACTACCTTTAACTCTATTTTCAAACTAAACATTTTAAAATGATTTTGTCATTTGAAATTATTTCAGGGGTTTTAAATTCTAGAATAAAAGTATAGTATAGAGAAAAAGATAATAATTTCTAAACTTAAATGGATATATAATGAAAATGTAATAAAAATCACTATTGTAAAATTATCTACAAATAATATAAACTAAGAAAACATAAGCAATGCAGCCAATATAAGCTTCTATATCTTAATAAAAGCTATATCTTATGACTCTAAAGAATTCTGATTAAGATAATGCAATTGTACTTTTAATAAGAAAAAATAGTAGATAACCTAAACTTTCTTGTTAGGAATTATTAACACAAGAATGTGGGAGCTTTTTCTCTATATCAAGAACTATTTATTAAAGGAGATTTCTGTGGCAAACATTGTTACAGGTACTAAGAAGCTATGTATGAACAAAATATACAAGATTCCTTTTAACCTACGATATATATACTTTATAACATTAACAGACTAGTCTATCTTCACTTCAGTTTTCAATTTCTGTATACTGGAGTCAAATCAAACTATTACAGGGTGTGAATATTCAAGTTTAAATAACTTGTCTCCAAAATTTTATTCTATCACTTATATTTACTAATTGAAAATTTTATTGTTAACTTACATACTAGAGTTGAGTTCATAATTCTAGAAATAACCAATACTAAAATGTGGCTAAACATACCTGTGAAGCAGCACCTACATCCCACTTTTAGGAATTTGATACATTAAGTCAAATACTCAGGGAAAGTTTGCTTACACATGTTCATATTGTTTATTTCTCATCAGTAAAACATATTCATAGATTTCATTTTTCTCCCCTCATAAACTGTTCTTGCCACATACTAATGATAATTTTTGAAATGAATATGAAAAGCAGAATGAAAGCAGGAACAGAATTAAAAATTTCCACCTGGTGCAATAGTACCTGTAATGTTTATGTATTGTCCCTTTTGCCCACTAAAACTATGGTTGCTGTATGTAGTGCTTTACACAGAACAAAAATCCTGGGAAAGCATAAATTCACTAAACACCTCCAAAAATTAAAAAGAAGGAGGAGGAGGAGGAGGAGGAGGAGGAGGAGGAGGAAGAGGAGGAGGAGGAAGAGGAGAAGGAGGAAAACAAAAGTTACAAAACTGAAAAACTGAATAACTGAATATTCTTTTTATGATCTGAGGAGTTCAAGTCCAAAAAGAATATAAACAGAGATATACAGCCATTCATTTTTGCAATTTTGAAAGTGTAAATCACCAAGTAGTGTACAGACATGTTTTCCTTTGCTTGGAAACAGATTTTGGATTTCAGTCTTTTAATGTATCCACAGATGGCCTCAAAATTCTGTGCTCATTCAAATAAACCATGTCTTATCCCTATGAGTAGCTAAAACTACCAGCACTCAACTACAAATAAAGCATTCCAAATATTTGTCAAAATAGGATATATTCCTAAATTACAATGCTACTTTCATTTGCAGTATATTTTAATTAGCTATTTGTGCATGACTAGTTTACATAATTTAATTACAAGCTGTTAAAATTTAGAAATATAAGCCAACAATGAAAAAAGTTACATCCTTATATTGCTCATTCTCCAAAATCATTCAGAAAATTTTTATATTGTCTATAGGCAAAACATACCCTTGAACATCTGCAAGGTATGATATAGTTGTTTATTCATGTTTTTATGAACAAGAAAGCATCCTTGGAAGATATAGTAAACAATTAAGTGGTTTGCAGTGTTGAAAAAACTAATTGGGATAAAGAGAAATGGCATCAAGAAATACACATTATTCTATTAATGTGAATGACCATTTCAGAATAGGAGCAGATATTTATCTGTCCTATTTGAGTTGCTTAGTTCTTATATAACTCTGAAACTTGACACATTTAAACAAAAGATTTAATGGAATGCAATTACATAAAATTATTTCCAATAAATTTCATTTCTTAAAGAACTCTTTTATTGTATTCCACTTTATACAAGTACAATGTTCACATTTGGGGTTAAATTCTTGTGAGAAGTGGGCTCCAATAATGTCTGCTTTTTTCTGTAAAATTTTATCAACTATTGATTCATTTGAACCCTTGAGAGTCAGTATAATATTGCCTAACATGGTTTCAAAATTGGTAAAAATCAACGTTGACACAGTACTTAAAGGACAATTTATAAGGATTCAGCTTCAATATTAATTTCCTTCACTTCATATCAGAATTAGGGAGTATTTGAGATAAAATTTTAAAGATGGATTGAAAATATATTGAAGATAGCAAATATCACATACTTTTGCAGTCTTGGGACAAACTTCATTATGACCATTCTAGTATCAAATCCTTTAATGGAGTTGATAAATATGTGCAAGATATTCTGGACCAAATCAATTCTGAGTTAAAAATTCAAATATAAGCTATCATTTGTTATTATACTTTAATTATAGGAATTAAACATTTGCTTAATTTCAATTACTTAAAATCTAAATTATTTCAACCAGCTTCATATTTAAATTTTATGACAAATATATAACATGTATTAAGTATATGTAGGAAATTACTCTATACTAAATAAACAGTTATAAATCTATTTCATGTATTAAAATGTTCTCAAGATGATCACTTTGTAATACTGTACAATTTTCTTAAAGTTCTTACATGTATAAAAGAAAAATGCTTACATGCAAAATAAAAGAGAAATAAAAAGAGAAAATGAGACATGGCCTATATATTTTTAGTAATTATTATAGTACTATGATTTCATAACATCAAAGAAATGAAGTGATAGGAAGTATTGCTCTTTAAGAAAAAAGGCTCCGACACTACAATTTTAGAATTTTTTAAATATTTTAGAAATTTTACAATATTTGTTAGAAGGTTTTGATTATGTATGTTTTAATACTTCACTGGGTATTTTTTGAGTTTCTTATAATGACTCTAGATATTTAAAGGTAAGTGATATCTTTATATAGTGACAATTCTTCTGAATTATTAAAATAATATAGTTCTAAATGGAAAAATAATTCATACTGTATTTATTATATCAATGTTTCTATTTAAAAAAATAATTAGTATTTTAATACTAATTTCCCAGTTCCTAAACAAATAAAACAATTGTGATATACGCTTGAAGTATTTTATCAGATTATCTCTATAAATGTGCATACTACAGCATGGTGCCTTAGTACTTTTTATTTATATCAGCAGCTAATTTATCAAAATCATGATTTAACTTAAAAAAAAAGCAAATGAAGTGTATCACTAAAATATTTCAACTGGCATTTTAAGTCACGATTGCATCTGACAGCCTGTAAAATGAATTCAGCTAAAAATCTGATAGTAAAGAAGGGAGTAATATCTATCATAAAATTGTTTCCAGCAGTGTATGGAAGAATTTTATCCTTAATATCTGTATTCATTTCCTTGAGATCACAATGAAGCTCTTCTTGGCAAATTAACTTTGTAGTGACATTATCCATATTCAACAAGTGAACATCACATACTCATAATCAAGAAAGATCTGGCAGCTTTTTAAATGAGTCTTCCTGACTGGTTAAACTAAATAAAGTATCTTAGCTTACATATTCATTTAAATAATTCAATATTATTTCTGTGCATTTTTATTAAGTTTCTATCAGCTCCAAAAAAAAGTTAATTGAGGATTTTTTATTTTGCTTAATAAATAAATAGAAAATAATTGAAAAACAGATAGTGCATGCAATCATAATACCACATTTTAGTGTATCTCCAGTAATAGTACACTTAAATTATTAAAAAATTAATTGTGCATAATTCTTCCCTTAAAAAGAACATAACAATTAGGAGTAAAGTATTACTTATTATCTCTTCTTTATGTGTGCAATAAGTTCACTGGCTGGGTTCATCTAAGTTTAAAACATAATTTTAATGAATTTATTAGGTGCTTATAACAGAAACAATATATAGATAACAGTATTATACTCTTAAGCTTTTCTCTTTTTCTAGATTAATTTTTAAGAAAAATGTCTTGTAGATTTATAAGTATCGTGAAATTTGTAGTGTTACTTCATATTGTAGATCTGTATTAAAATTCTATGTATAAACCAAATATCAAATTTATGAAAGTATTGTTTTAAGAATCAAAATATTCATTTGAAATAAAGTATGAAATATGAAACATAGCAATTTTCTCTCATTATATAGATATATATTATCCTCATATATTCTGATCATCCTACCTAATAAAAGAAATAATTAAATATGTCATTCTGGTGTTATTCTTTTTAGAGATATTCAACTATTTAATGCAAATGACAGAATAATTTATCAGAACTGAAATTGTCTCATACTTGCTTTAACTGTCATTCACTCAACCAAGTTGTGAACATGTGCTGCATTACCTCTTCCTGTAAACTCACAAAAACTAAAACGAGCTATTTGTGGTAACATTGCTTTGAGCAGCAATTGATCTCATAGATCACAGAAGAACAAAATCTTGAAAATCAAGTTTTACTGTGCCTGCAAAATATTTTTCAACATTAAATTTGTATATTAATTATAAGTATGTAGATATATGTAGTCCAATATAGTAGCCCTTGCCTAATATAGTTGTCAAACCTAAAATTATATTTTAAAATGCAATGATTTAATTGCTTTGAGACACATTCAGTCTTTAATAGTTATTGTGGATTATATAACATTTCTTTATATATAGTGCATATAATTTACTTCCATGTTCATTGTGTCTTGCCTACATTTATGTCTGTGTGAGGGTGTCATAACACCTGGAACTGGATTTACAGACAGTTGTGATGTGCCACGTATGGGCTAGGAATTGAACTTGGATCCTCTGGAAGAAAAACCAGTGCTCTTAACCACTGAGCCACTGCTCCAGTTCTTTTAAACAGTTTTTACCTAGATCAAGAGGCAACTGTTCTTAATCTATGAAGGCACCTAGAAAAATATAATAATAAAAAGGATGCTCTATTGTTAGGTGAGCAACAATAAAGACTTCTAAAATAAAATAGTACATTAAAACTCTAGATTCACTTAATAATAAACCCTGAAACTATTAGGTAACAACTATTTATTTTTGTGCAGTTGGCAATTCAGTAATAAAATAAACAAAAAAAAGCCCTCAATTTAACTTACTGTTTATTTTAACTAATACATATACTGTTGGTAAATTGAAATATAATACAACTGACTTCCCACATGAGAAAAATCATTTACTTTGAAACTATAATTACTTTAGCATTTTTCTTAAAAGTTATAAAATTTGGATATATGTATGAAAATGGTATAATGAAACCTACTGTCTTTTATAATTAATATATACTAGTAAAAAATAATCTGTTGTGAGTTGTCATTCTCCATCATAATATGCATGTTTGACAAATCTTTCTCTGTCAGTTAATTTTTTTTAAAATACGGGATTTTTTTTAATTTAACATTTATCTTTAATTTTTTTTTATTTACAATCCAGTCATTATCCCCCTCCTGGACTGCCCTTTCACAGTTCCTCATCCCATTCCTCCTCCCTCCTATCTCCAAGAGGATGTCCCCACCTTCCCTCTCCACTTGACCAAACCTGTCCTCCCACTCCCTGGGGCCTCAAGTCTCTCCAGGGTTAGGTGCCTCTTCTCTCTTAGGCCAGACCAGGTAGTCCTCCCTTGTATGTATATTGGGGGGCTTGTACCAGCTAGTGTATGCTGCCTGGTTGGTGGCTCAGTGTCTGAGAGATCTTGAGAGTTGGGGTTTGTTGAGACAACTGGTCTTCTTATGGGGTCACCTTCCTCCAGCCTTTCCTTAATTTAACCACAGGGGTCCCTGACAGTCCATTGGTTGAGTGTAAGTATCTGCATCTTACTCTTTCAGCTGCTTGTTGGTCCTCTCAGAGGGAAGTCATGCTAGGCTCCTGTCTGTAAGAACACCATAGCATCAGTAATAGTGTCAGGCCTTGGAGCCTCCCTTTAGGCTGGATCCCAGTTTGGACCTGTCACTGGACCACATTTTTCTTAGTCTCTTCTCCATTTTTGTCCCTGTAGTTCTTTTAGACAGGAATAATTCTGGATCAGAATTATCAGTTTTTGACTTTGGGATGTCAACCCCATCTCTCTACTTGATGCCCTGTCTTTCCACTCCATGGACTCAAGAAGCCTTATCCCTCACTGTTGAAATAATATCTACTGGTGAATTTGGGGGAAGGGAGAAATATCATCAGTTTTATACACAAAATTGAGCCCACTAATCTCCAAAGGACAGTTCCAAACCATGGTCACACAGAAGGTCCTGGTTAAAATCAGTAGTACACAAAGAAAAATAAAAAGAAAATAAAGATGGGAAATGGGGAATGACAAGGAGATAAAAGAGAGGGGGAATGAGAATGATCAGAATGCATTAGATACAAGTATGAAATTGCAAAAGAACTAATTTAATCAATAGAAACAAACATAAATAAATAAATCACTATTCTTCAAAAAATATTTCATACAGGAAACTGAAGTTGTCCTAATAAATAGTTACATAAATTTATCCCTATCTTGCCTTGTGCAGATTCAGACATGCAAGAGAAATATAAATAAGCAGATATGAAATAAAATCAAGCAATCTAAGCTGTTATTTTCTATCATGATCAATTATAATTTTACTTTTAACCCTGTCTGGCATCCAGAACTTATCTTTTTTTCTAAATATAAGGAAAACTGGAGTATATTAGTGCTCAAGAGTCCACTATGAAGGGAAACATTTCATTCTCAATTTTTTCCAGGTTCTTCTTGTTATCCATAGTTCTGCATGTTAGATATTTTTCCATGGGGTCAAAGGTACCTAACTATATGATTGTGAGGGTAAACATAGGCAACAAAATCAGGTATTGGCAGTTTTTACATGTTTATTTGTGTGTATATTTTCAAGATAAATGCAAGATATAAAGCATTAATGCAAGGAAAATGTTTCAGTGAACACATTCCAACAGTTTAACTTTATAAAAATTATAAATAAGCCTGTCTAAATATTCTGACAATGCCAGCATTTGTATTTTTTTAAATAAGTAGATTTCTTATTGGTGGCAAATAAATAGTGTTTGTAGCAATTTTATCATACACTAGATTCCATCCATTCATTATACTTCTCTGAGTTGTGCTATATGAAAATACATGTTTTTAATGTTATCTGTCTCCTGTGCTGTTCCTGTAAGTTTGCTATTAAAATACATTAAAATAAAAAATCTTATCTGGTAAATTTCATAATTTATTTTATCACTACATATAAGTTAGTAAATTTATATGTACATTTGATCATGAGGAATTATTTTTTCACCTTTCACCATCTAATATAGCGTTGTTCTCATTTTAATTTATAGTTAGCATTTTTTGCCATAAGTAAATTTTTTAACAAGTCAACCTATCAAAATATATTTTCCTATTGGGCACAATTTTTAGTAATATGACTTTCAAACTAGCAACCGAATCCATATGCTAAAAAATTTTTTTTAAAAATCATTCTATTTTTGTGTTATATGTCACATTAATGAGAAAATATAAAATCTACTTTGTTTATACAGGCATTATTACGTATATGAAAACAATTGGCATGTAATTCTACTACAAAAATAAAAATGAATTCATTTCTGAAAGTCATTTATGAATATTAATTGATTTGCTAATTCAGTTTTTAAAAGGTTTTAACAATTATGGAGTATTCTAAAGGAGTCCATAATGATTTAATTTTGCAATTATATTAGTAAGCATTACTGAGTGCTTCCAACAAAATATTCCTTCAGGGATTTACATGAATTGTAGCAAGATCATTCATTTAAAGCTGCTGCTGAATGTATCTGACTTTAAAATCAAAACATTCATTAATTTCCCATCTTAAGCTTGAAGACCATAAAGCCTATTATACATAATTATAGCTACCACTCCTAACAGGAATATGAAATTTATCATTTTTATTGAGATTTTGCAGCATGGACTGTTGGTGGGTTGGTTGGTTGGTTGATTGATTTCAAATTCAGGATCTACTGCTTATTAGCTGCATAATTTCATAAGTCACTAAGATTTTCTGTTTCTGCTTAAAATAGAATACTAACTTACCTACTTCATAATGTGACTGTAAAGACTCTACTAATTAATCTATGTAGAAAAATCAGAAAATTTCCAGAAATATAAATGTAATTATTGTTATTAATCCAAAAAGTAAAGATTTATATACCACATTCTCACAGAAACAATGCTAATTCTATGGGGAAATAATTGAACTCAAATTTATATACTGAAATTCAACTACAGAATTTTTAATTTTATTTATTTTGTGTGTATTGTTGTTTGCTTGCATGTATGTCTAGGCATCACATGAGAGCTTAGTGACATTGAAGGTCAACTGATTCCATAACTGGAGTTATAGATGATTATGAGCCACCAGGTATGTGCTGAGAATCAAATACAGATTCTCTGAAGAGCATCCTGTATTCTTAAACATGTCTCCAGTCTAATAAATTCTATATTTGTTATGTGTTTTGTTTTGTTTTACATTACATTATCTGAGATAGTGTCTACTCTGTAGAGCTAGGTGGAATGGAGATAGCTATATGTAGATCAGGCTGGCCCTGAACTCACAAACATACACCTGGGGTGGCTACTACCAACTAAGGAAGTAAAGCCACTGTATTTGGCCTATATTGGTTATATATTTAAATATGTCTTTGGATAAGTCATTTAGTCATTAGACTGACGATGAGAAAGATGTGTTTTAATCTTTAAAATTTATTATTTTAGCAGTATACAATTGAAATATGATTTAATAATAACCTATAATCATTTGCATTACAGGTCTTAATTGTGAGCAGTGCTGCAGTTTTAAATGGTTTGCGTCATAATTTCACATGTAAAGCCAGAATACTTTGTACAAGGCTACATATTTCATATCATTTTAAATGACATAAGAGCATGATTTAAAAAAGTTTTTTATATAGTAATTTTAAGTTGAGTTCTAAAACAATTTTATTTTAAGTTTTTTATATGACTTTAAACAAAAACCTGTTTCATGGCAGTCTTTTGTTGTTACTGCTGTTCTAATATGAGAGAGGGAGACACTGAAACTTGAAGACAACAAGTAATATGACGAAGCTCACACTCCTCAATAGAAGCCAGGATTAGAACCCAGACAATCTGACTCCAGAGCCTCTCTCTGGAAAATAATCAGAACAATGAGGCTTATAGATATAGAAAGAATGGGAGCCTCTCCTATCACCAAATTAGTTCCATGGCAATGACTTAGACAAACTGCTATGGCTGGAATATGGCCTGAGTATGTTCCTCCTGATCTTCAGTGAGGTGGTGGTGAGAGTTGGTGGGATCATTAAAAGATAAAGCCCACTGCAAGGTGTGGGGTCGTTGAAAATTATCTCCAAAAAGATTGATATGTTTCTTGTGCTACCTAAAGTGGGTTGTTATAACGAAAAGTAAACCTGGTCCTACCCTAGCCTCTTATCTTACCCTCTTATGTATGCATGAGCTATTGATAGCATTCATCATGAAGTGACACAGGTGGGCGGGAGGGTACTTATTAAAACTATGCTTTTTAAATGTTTTTCCTTGTAAGATTAAAACCTAATGCCTATTTTCCATTTACAAAATATGTTTCTTGCTGTTAAAGGTAAGGAAATCTCATTTAAAATGTTGGACTATTTACAATAAGGCTTATTATAATAAGGGGTTACTTACTCAATGTGCATTCATATTTAAATGCTATTTTGATTTGTTTCTAAATGCTAGTTTTAACCAATTTATTATTTTACTGCAATAGTAAAAATGCATAGGCTCACTGGGTAATTTTAATTAATACTCAGTATTTCAAGAAATTTGAAGGAATAAAGCATTATTTTAAATTAACTTTAGTGTGCCTTAAATCTCAGTAATCTAGCATTGTGTTAAAAATATGGAAAAAAACAGTGATTCTTAAAATACTAGTTCAAAACATAATCTGTGAACTATGTCATCATAATATGCTAGATGAAATAAGAATTAAACTTTTCTAAATTTGATCACTTTAAATTTTAAAAAAGTTGATTAAAACCTGTTACTGTTAACACCTACAACATTACACCTTTAAAATTTCCACTAGTTACAGCTGCTAATTTTTAAGAGGAACTGTTAAAGTGAGTCAGATTTGACATAAGGACAGTTTCTCAACCTCTTTTTTTTTTATAAGAAGAAAAATATTTTTAATGTGAAACAATTCCAAACATACTATTTATCCAGTCAATACTCTCCACAGATGACTTTGTCTTTGATATTGGAAAATAAATATCAATTGTTTTCATAATATTACTTATATTATATAAAATAAAATGAAATTACAGAAATTGATGAGAGGTAACAAACTTTATGGCCTGTTCAAAATTAGGAAACTGCACAATTTAGTATGCTATTCAAGGTTTTTAATAACCTTCTTCCAAAACAAACAAACAAACAAACAAACAACATAGTCTTAAAAATCTATAATCTCTGATCTTTCCTCTTCACCATTGCCAACACAGTCTAGCCATGACTTTTTCAATATCTTTTCCATGATCCACACTCACCATTTCTTTAAATACAATTCAAAACTCACTTCCCTTAATAGATTTTCCTGGATTAACAATACATGAGAAATAGCAGCATAATCATAACAGTTAAAGAAAATGTTGAATATAATTTAATCATTAGAGGCATGCATTTAAAATAGAATAACTATGGTGAAAGCATTCAGCAGTCTTGCAGCAATCAAGAAAATTTTAGTAACATTAATTGGAAAAAAATCTCATTAATGGTTATTATGTGTTATGTTCATTGAAATAGCTCGTTTTCTTACTTACAGTTTCTCCTTAACCCTAAATTTTTTTTCTAAAAATATTTGTTTGAAGTAAATTGCCTGACTCAAATTCCTTAATAAAAACGTACCTGTATTAATTTGGATCTACCATACTATTAATAAATAATTACTAAAAAATAGGCATCATGAAACCTGATTTTCATTCCATATCTTTACAAAAAAAAAGAATTAATAATCCACCCTAACAATGATTAAGCATCAAGGTATCTAATTGTATATTCAATCTTGCTTTATTATATTCATGATATTAGAATTTACTTTATACCTAATTTTTAAAGGCCATGAATAATAATGATGTAATTGTAGAAAATGAAGAACATAAAATATAGAAGGAGTCATTTGAAGAAGTTTAGAAGAATAGAAAGGACTGAAAAAGTTTTCAGTTTTTATATACTCTAATCATCATAAAAAGTGGATACACATACACTTCAGTCTTCTAGATCAGGCTGCAAAAAGCTAAAAGTTGGCGTTTGAAAGAAGAAGAAGGAGAAGAAGGAGAAGGAGAAGAAGAAGAAGAAGAAGAAGAAGAAGAAGAAGAAGAAGAAGAAGAAGAAGAAGAAGAGGAGGAGGAAGAAGAAGAGAAGAAGTAAAATGTATTATTTTTTAAAATATGTGATGCTTTAGATGTATTTTGACGTATTTGAGATAGTACACTCGAGGAACAATTAGTCGCTGCCTAAAAATATAGACAATTTTGGAATGAATTATAACATCCCATGATACTGAAAATAATTTTTAACTGGTATGTAATTGAATAGAATATTACCTAGAAATAATGTCTCATGCCTGTGATTCCACTACCAATGAGACTGAGATGAAAGGATTGTGAGTTTCAAGTAAGCCTGGGTTGAATGTTGAGATCCTATCTCAGAACATAGTGTTTATACTAATTTAAAATAAAACTAGAACACCAAACATGTTCTATTTAATTATATTTATATTGGGGTATAAGTTACTAATTATTTATTACACATTTATTCAATTCATACATTATGAGCACAATGATGTCCTGATATCTATTTGGCTATTAACATTTGTATGTATCCATTGAATGCATTCCATATGGTAGGCATTGGAACAGTAAAAAAGCAAGGAAGAGCAGTGCTTCTAATGAAAATGCTCAAAATCTACACAGCATTTGGTTGAAGAGCAGTCATTAATTGAAATTATCAGTATAGTCAATTGATGTAATAAGATCCCTGCATAAAACAGAAGGATCTTCTTATCTTCAGTGTTTACCTCAAGTAGAGAATAATACTGTCTTTGCTTAAATTGATGACATATTTACTTGTCTAGGTCCAGAGAGAAATTTACTCTAATTCGTGTGATTTGTTGTTGTTGTATTACATACATCTCCAATACAAGATAAGTCAATGCATAACTAACCTCTTGCCTACTCTCATTGTCTCCATTTCAATTTTGAATCAAATATTAAAGTGAAACAAAATATCAATACTATAAAGCTGCCAAGTGGGAGTTCAGATAAAATTATCTTGGGTATACTCAGAACAAAGGAGACTAATATACGGCATGCATAGAAAACTCATCTTGCAATATCTCAATTAAAAACCCACTTTGGGACAGTCCAAATAATGCTCTGCAAACAGATGTATGATGGAGGCAAAAATAAGGAAGGAAGAAAAAGTTTCTTGCCTCCATTTTTTGTAACTAAATAATTCTCTCTCTCTCTCTCTCTCTCTCTCTCTCTCTCTCTCTCTCTCCTTCATTTCTTTTCTCCTTTAGGTCTGTCTTTCTTCCAGTTTTGTTTTTATTTTTGTATGTTTTGTTTGTTTGTTTGGTTATTGTTTTTATGATTGTTGTTGTTGTTGTTGTTTCAAGACAATGTTTCTGTGTAACCCAGGCCATCCTTGAACTCAAACATCCTCCTGCCACTGCCTCCCAAGTGCTAGGATTAAAGCCTACATCACCACTGCTAGACTGAATGTAACTCAGTTTTAAAACAAGATATACACTGAAAAGACAGGGCTTTAATAATCAAAAATCTGCAGTAGAGAGGTAGTTTTACTTCTGAAACTTCTAAATTCCTTTTAGTTTCTGACATGCATTGATTATGTGTTATCTTATGGACAACGTTCTCTTAGCAGCAAATCAAATCAATCACAGTTTTGAAATATTGAGACACAGACTTATGTGAATTTAAACAAGAAATAATTCTCTGTTATTTCTTTTATCTGCTAAAAATAAATAAAAATGTCAATATTGCTACTTTGACTTTGTCTCTTAGATCATTATAAGAGTATTATCAATGAAAAACACAGATTTTGATTTTGAAAATAGTAGAAATCATATGTTAAATGTACTACATATATGTACTACATTTAGTGCCAACACCATTGGCTAATAATACATTTCTAACCCCACCAAAGAATCATTAAAATTTCCTTAAATACAAGTCACATATTATGTCACCAAGAATTTCCATTTATCTACATAGCAAATTTAAAGTTTATTGGCTCATCTTATTATTTATCATTCATTTTATTATTCAGTTTATTCATTTTAAGAAAAATTCTCTTAAATATAATGTCCATTGATGCCAATTCACACTCCCTGAGAAGTCTATTTTTTGTATTTAAGGAGAATGGTAAAAGCCATTTCACAGAAGCCTTGCTGTTTCTTCACAAGATTACAATGTTGACAGCAGCTAAGGCAAGACAATTTTTGAATCAAGTGTAGGAAAACTTCTTCACATACAAAATGATTTTCCCATGGTAGGCCAAGTGCTATGTGTTGGATTCCATGGACACAGAAACCAAAATTCCAAAAGTAAATATCCCACGACGACAGAATATCATTTTATTAAAGAAAATCTAATTTGCTTTATTTGCTAAAATATAAAACAATAAGCTAAATACTCTTGCCCAATTTTAGAACTTAGTAACAGAAGCAGGAAATAGGAAAATTGTTTTGGATGCTTCCATGGGCATTACTTGAATTTTAAAATTCTATGTTTGGTAGAATGTTTGATAATATAACTTGTCTTTAAGAGAAAATTACATTTATGTAAAATGTTTACAAAATATAGTTATTTAGAAAATCATACCTTTTGTTATTGTTTTATATTTTTTGTTTTCTTAAAAATCCATTTTGTAGGACTAGAATATGTTTCAGATGGTAGTGACACATGGGATCAAGAACGATGACATGAGTCGCATTTAAAAAACCCACAGACATTGGCAGAAGGAAAGAACTAACTACTACAGCTTCTCTGCTGAAATACGTAAGTATGCTCAGCCACTTGTCTTTCCAAGTATGGAGATATGAAGATATCTTCATATGTACTACATTTGGTAGGTATGAAGGTATGAAGATAGATAAATAGGTATCTATTAAATAGATAGATAAATAGATAAATAGATGGAGAGAGAGAGAAAGAAAACTAAATAAGAAAATATTTTAAAAGATTTTTATGAATGTTATTTGAATGCAAAATTGCTTGTTATAAAGTTAATTACAATTAAAGTTTCCTCATACGTTACACAGTAAGTTTAGTTTTATTATGTACAAAATTAATTTTGACATAGTCTATGCTTAAGGTTACCTCTACTATAGCATATATTAATCATCTGTGTAACCTTCCATCTTGACCTCTATATTTACTCTAAAGGCAAGGATGAATTTGACACATGTAGCTAAACAAACCAAACAAATTATACATATATATTAATGTCTTCATAGGATTATTGTTATTATTATTATTATTATTATTATTATTATTATTGGAAAGTGACAAATGGCAGTTTTTTTGTCCATGCCCTAAGAGAATGGCATAAATACAACCCTTACTGTGTTTTTTACTAATTTAAAACAAGCAAATACTACATATGTGTAGAGTCTTGCAATGTATCATAATCAGAACTAGACATTTCCTAGATTGAACAAATAAGAATTTTACCAATAATTTGACATGTAATACAAACACTAGTCAATTTGTACATGTGTTCAATGAGGGAAATTGCAACTGGTTTTTGTTGTTTTGCTTTAAAATGTTTATATTTTATGTTCAAGTATATGTTTGTATGCTAACCATGGGTATGCCCATAGAGGCTAGAAGAAGGCATCAGATCTCCTGAAACTGAAGTTATTGGTGATTGAGAGTTGTCCAACAAAATTTTAAAAATTTTGCATATTGGTGCTTTATCTTTATGAATGTTTGTGTCCTGCATGTATGCAAAGTCCAAAAGATGAAAATAGTGTGTTATATCCCCTACTGGAGTCATTAATAGTTGTGAGCCACCTAACATGGGTGGTGGGTACTAAACTCCCACTCTGTATGTTTTAAATAAAGCCAGTTCTATAATGAGATAATGTTGTTTTTCTGAAAAACTTCACATCTAGAATGAGAGAATTAATAACAGTTCAATAATATTAATTTAGAGGTGTTTATGAATTCCAGATATATGGCTAACATTGATGCATGATTTCATTAATGCATGTAATAAATTTTCAAAATGAGTGTTTTTAGGCTTTTTAAAATTTAGTATTCTTTGAATTAGTCAGGAAGGGAACTTTGTGACTTAGGCATAACATTTTATAGGTATGTTTTCTTTTAAGAATGATGAATTGAAGACACAAATTTGTGGGTACATTTTACTGATAGATTTTTTTCATTTTAAAATAATATTTGTTTTATTTTTATTTTTGTCTATCTATCTATCTATCTATCTATCTATCTATCTATCTATCTATCT
>NW_021604563.1:10358389-10379220 GCF_004785775.1 Grammomys surdaster
TCTATCTATCTATCTATCTATCTATCTATCTATCTATCTATCTATCTATCTATTTGTTATTCACTCCAGATTTTATTCACCCCTCTGGACCACCCTGCAATTTTTCCACATCCCATACCTCCTCCCCATTCCCTGTCTCCATGAGGATGTTCCCACCACCTATCACCCACCCAACCAGACCTCTAAACTCCCTGGGGTCTCCAGTCTCTTGAGGGTTAGTTAGGTGCATCTTCTCTGACTGAACAAAGACCCGGCAGTCCTCTGCTGTATATGTGTTATGTTTTAGAATTTTTGACCTCTAAAATTTTCTCTATGAACTTGGAAATTCAAATAAATGTTTGTTGGTAGTTTAATTTAAATACTGCATTTCTGATTCTTTGTTTCCATAGCGCGCGTACACACACACACACACACACACAAAGAGAGAGAGAGAGAGAGAGAGAGAGACAGAGAGACAGAGAGACAGAGAGACAGAGAGACAGAGAGAGAGAGACAGAGACAGACAGACATAGAGACATAGAGACAGAGACAGAACATATTTTTACCATTAAGAGCTTAAATGTCATTTATATAACTATAGAGTACTTTTTATATTTAAATTACTTCTAGTTGAACATAATGAAACATTTTCATGGGATGAATTATTTTCCCTTTAAATGCTGAAGATAGATTTGACTATGAAAATAACTTTAATTAGTAACTAACTCAATGACCTTTTTAATATATGAATTTTTACATGTAAGCCTGTGTGTAGATTATGTGTACATGTGCTCCTCTGAGCATGAACATGTGGAGGCCAGAGGTCAATGTTCATGTCTTTTCTTGCTGTAAACTTTTTTTATTTCTTGAGACAATGTCTCTCTTTGAGCCCAGAACTCACAATTTTGACTAGGTAGACTGGATGGTAAGTCCCCCACTGTCATCTGGCTCTGCTCCCACAGTTCTGAGGTTATGGATACACAATGTAGTTCTAGACTATAGTTGGTGCTGCACATGTGGGTGGTGGAAATCTGAACCCATGTCTTCATACTTTTGCAGCAGGCACTTTACCCACTGAACTATTTTCCAAGCCCTAAATATGTGACTTTTAGTGATAGTTTGTGTGAAATTCAACATGAAGTTACAGAATACTTTGTCTGAATTACAATCAAAATACTATTAACTACAGTTGATTTCTTAAAGAAAGATTACTCCTGGATAAATCTTGTAATAAATCTAATAGTTAACTTTTGGCTTTTTATATTTTAACCATGTTAATTGAATGTCTTATTTGTAAATTTGTGTAATTGTAAGCTGAAACAAAATTACTTGCTTAAGCATATTTAAGGTTAGAATTTTGGGTGTTAGATGAAATCTTGAAATCATGTACTGAATTATTATAACAAATTACCTGCAAAAATACTGAGATAATAATCAAATAATATGCATTATGTATAAAATAGTGGAAGATTATACAATTTTCATGTGTATGAAAAAATTGAGACTGTAATAAGACCAAAGAATGTTTGAAAGTTTAGACTACATTTACAAATTACTTTCTGCTATTTAAGTTCCATTTTCACTAGTTCAACTAATGAAATTCTATTATTTTTTCACAAGATTCTGAAAATTTACTAAGACTACTTGTATAAAACTCATGATAAATCTTTAAAAAAATAAAAGATATTAATGATTTCCAAGTATAAAAAAAATACTTCTAGTGATTTCAGATAAAGAGAAATCAAAGAAACTTAACAATGAGAGCAGCTAAGATTTCACCAATAGGTGAAGAAAATTAGAGAAAGGTAATTGAGGAAAAAAATAAAGTAACATACCAGCTAAAAGGGACGTACTGCTTTTCAACAAAACAAACATCTCCAATGGTATATTCAAACATCTGGAATTAAGTTGTCAAATCTGGTAACCGTGAGCTTTGACTTATGATTATTATCTTCCATGGATAAAGATTACAGAGATTCTAAAATTAAACTTCTTGAACATTGTTCGTATAAGAGACCATGTATCATACCTCTCCCTAATTCTTTAAATTCTTAGGTTTATTATTGATAATAAAATTTTCCTCTTTATTCACACTTTGCAAACTATATGGATATAATCTTACTTCTTTGCTCATGCTTGCATATTGTGGGATGACAATATATGCAACTTCTGAAGGACAACTATATGCTTCATAAAGACTGGTGAGTGACACAAGCAAAAGAGTTTTTTGGCAGGTCTTGTAGCTAAGACATAGAGAACTTGCCTATCAAGTCCAATGCTCTTGGTACACTTTAAAAAAAATGGATAGACAAAAAAAGCTTCTGAACAATTTGTTCTTATTAATGTTCTTAGGCTGATAAAGTACAAAATTCTGCAATGCCAATTTTCTCTGAACAAAATTAGACTAAGTTTAAAGTGAAACTGTATCTCACATACACAATGGTAATTCATTTCCAGGGAGATTAAAATTCCCATAACCCCTGATGACTTCTTAGTTACAAACATTAGAAAAGAAAATACTCAGAAATGAAGTAACTGAAATTTATACTCCCTCTTGCTTATCTTGAGAAAAGTTTCATTTGTGGTTTCAGATATCCTCAGACAACAATCTTTAAAGAAGTGTACTGTGGAGATTATAGCACATCTCCTTTTAAAATATCAGAGATACCTGAGAGAATTATCACAGCCAGGAATGCTGAAAAACACCAAATACTGATTCTTCTCCAAACAAAAGACAAATGGAAACAAAATCCTTTAAGTGGACATTCTCAGCATTCACAAGTAGTTCTTTTCCTTTCAATACTTGTTATTATTCCCCCAGCAATTTTTATATCTATGTTAAATAGGAAAAAGTGAGTAATTTCCAAAAATTAGTAACTCCTTAGAATAGTCATAAGTAAATAAAAATGCACAATTACATGTCTTTACAAATATGATAAATTTAAATAAAATTTAAATAACACCCTTTCTTTTTCCCTGTCCCATTTTAGTCTTTCTGATCTGCATACTTTACATTCTCTTAAATTATTCACATAAAATATTCTAAATTTTTCAAGAAAATATTCTAAGGATGTCATTTATCTAATTTTATTTTCCTATCAACAAATCTCATATTTCATTTTTTTATTGGGAGAAGGGGGTTATTCTACCCTATATCTTACTTGTATTGAGCATTTACTTTAGTGTGAAATTGAGACATTACACATATACATCATTAAAGGTTATAGATTAGTGTAATGATTGCCATAAAATTTAATGAGGGAATTATATTGAATAGAAACAAGATTCTGAGTTTCAACAATACAAATTTTACATATCTTTCTTTTTCTTTGGAGATTACAATTTGAAATATGACACATAGAATTAATGGTCATTTCCAGTAGAAAAATTAAATCTACTTTTGTTCTATACTTGCAAAAAAAGACTTATTTAGAATATTACATACATTTATATTTTTAATGTCATAAAGTGAAAATACAATTTCTTATAGCAATCACAATATTTGATTTTAAAATTCATTTTGTCACTGCAGTAAGAATAAGTATAAATTCAATATTTCTCACAACTATTTTACTCTATATAACAGTTAGTAGTTTTTAATGTGTTCACACTTAAAAATTGAAGCATACACTAAGAAAGGAATAAATAACTATTGGATGTCCTTCTAATGCTTAACAGTGTTCCTCAAGAAAAGTAATCATTCTGAGTAAAAATTCCTGTTGTCATAACATTTTATAATATGCTTATTATTATCATTACATGAAACTTCAACTTTTGTACTTTTATGTGATATTATTAACTAGAAAATTTCACCACTGCTGGAGTCATCTATTTGATTATTTGGTTCCCAGTTGTTTCACTAGGAATGTGGCCTTGTTGATGTCATTGGGGATGACTACACCAGAAGTAGGCTTTTGCTCTTTGCCACTATCTTATGCATAAAAGAAAAGCTCTCAGCTACTGATCCAACTCCATGTCTGGCTCCCTGCATCCATGCTCCTCACTATTATTGTCACGGACATAGTTTATTTTCTAAACTATGAACAAGTCCCTATTTAAATACTTTCCTGTGTAAGTTTAGTTGATCGTGGTGTCTCTTTCTAGCAATAGAAAATTAACCAAGATACTTAAGTGATTTAAATATTTGGTGGTACATATGTAAGTGTTTGGAGTGTAATTTTTTAATAAGTTGTTATACTTTCAAATATATTGTTTGATGATACACGTTATAGGGAAGGAACTCTGAAAAGATGTGTGTGTTAACTGAAGGTCTTTTTGACACTGATGAAGTAACTCTTATTTTAAAATAGAATTTCCTAAGATAAGGCAATAAATATGACTTTACTAAAGACCATAAAACTAATGCAAAGATTTATAAAATTTGTACTCTCATAAAGTAATCAACTTTAAAGTCATAATAATTTTTCTCAGATCAATAATTATTAACCATAAATTAACAGAACCTTGTAAAGCATTGCTATTTTTTATCTTTAATGACAGTCTTATAAATATATAAAGTTCTGAGTTTCTACAAATAAAAAAAATATAGTTTTTAAATACTAATGAAACTTAAAATGATAATTTTATGCCATATTTTTTATTTTCAATACAAATTTAGGGTTTTCGTTTAAAAGTAAAATTGTTGAACTTGCTAAATGTTTAAAAAGATTCACATTTTCCTGAATGAGAAAATACATCACATTGTTTTTCTTTCCTGAGAAAGGGTCTTACAATGTGATACCTTGCTGACCTGTAAGACACTCTGTAGTCCATCGTGTCCTCAAACACATAAAGATCCACCTGCCATTTCTTGCCTAAAGCAGTGATTAAAAGAGCTTGTACAACCATGCTACCAGAATTATATTAACATTTCTTAAACTGTGAAAAACATCTACTAATTATTTTTACTTATTACTATTGCCAATTATGTCTCCAATTAATAAAGTGTAATTTATTTTTACTGTTCTGCACATGATACCCATCATTAATAATCCTGCTATCTAATGTATAATAGAAAATGGTGAAGATAGTCAATATTTTCTACTCAAAATTATTTAAATTCCTGCTACATTGATTATAGATGCACTGACAATTTCTGAAATTCTCAAAGCTATTAAAACATAATATTACTGAAATACACATTTATCTTTTGGAAATTTATGTAAATCTTTTGTAAATAATGAATTTACAAGAAATTATTTTAATAGAATCTTCATTAAAATTAATGTAGTATAACTGAGTCATTTTCATTAAGGACAATTATTAACACTGTTTCATCTGGGAGTACTTCTGTTAAAATTAGATTAGACATCTCACTTTTATAAGTCTTACTTTCTCCACGAATGTGTACTATTCATAAAGATGTTTCTAGCACTAATATTATGTAATAACCTTGAAAATCTGAATATGTATGAAACGTTGAGAAGTATCTCCTTTGATAATTTGCCATAATTTAGATGCCAATAAGAAAATAGGAGTTTCTACCTTTTCAGTAAATCTACTGATATACTACTTTAATTAGTAGGTGGAACCAAGTAAAACAACAGATTTTTAAATATGAAAATGATTTTTATGTTTCAACTTAATATGTTTTCTGTATTTGGTCAAGATATTCCAATATTCAATTTCTTACCTAAATAATTTTTTAAATTAAGAAAGATTTACTCCAATATCTGAGGAATACATCAACTAGGTGTATAAGAATATTTTTTCATGCTGGTATACAGTAGTAAACATAGGAAAATTATCTAAATGTGTGAGCTTTCCTGATGTTGTAAAATTGGTATAGGTGAGAAGTCAGATGTTCACACAAGCAAAGAAACAAATGTATCCAATAGTTATTAAACAGACAGTCAAAATAGAAATGATGATAATGACAATTGTAAAGTAAAAAATAAAAATAAAATATTAGTCTAAGCTACATTTAGTAAACCAAACTAAAAGAAAGGTGGCAAAGACAAGCCAGGAGAAAGCTTGGCCTAGTATCTATATGAAGAAATTTTCCTAGACTGAATTTGGCTGCCTTCCACAGTGGTAGGGCATGGACTGCCAAAAACTATTTAAATAGACATGTTTCTCCATCTTTTCTAAGTATGCATGTAGGGTGAACAGTTTCATGAGTATAATTTTTTGCATCATTCCCTTTTTATTGCAGAAGACTGTGAAGGGCAAAGTATCACTTTATGAACACCAACAAGTCATGGGTTCTTTAGAAATCATCATTCTAGGAAGCCCATTATTAATGTAACAATGTATTTGCAAATAATTTAGAATTTTATTGTTTATTGTCATAAACTTATATAACATGTTTTGATTGCATATGCATTTGCCTCCTCTAAACATTTAGGTACATTGCTGCTTAAGCTTCCCAATTCATTAGATGAAGAACTGTATTATAATTAATTCTCCTTTTAATACATTCTTTAAACCTAAATTTTTAATGAACAAGAATGAATTAAACTGAAAAATAAAGAATACTTCTGAAGAAATTATTGATATAATGTTGTATATTATAACAATATATCTCCACATTTTGATTTATATATCAAAATATTTGTATTTAAAATTGTATTTTCTGCATGCATTCCTAACTCATAAGTTCTATTTATGGCACATTTTCTGGTAGAAAATATTGTATTTATGAAAGTCCAAATGAAATTTAGTTGTGACTTTCACTGATAATTGTTTATTTTTAATTGAATTTAATTTTAATAATTCAATGTGATTTACACCATTCTCTTGTCCGAACAGGAGACAGGACAACAGCTATCTTGGAAAATGATAATTGGTTATTTCACTTACTTGGAACCTACAATTTTACCTGGGTTTGTTTTTTTCTCTAATCAACAATATCAACTAGATCTTAGTTTTAAAAAGAAAGTGATTAATGCTTCATAGCAGATGAAAAGGGGGGGCTTTAAAAATAAACATTAAATTTCATAGTTATTTGTATATATTTGCTTTCTTTTGTGTCACCTAAAATGTTTATTATTTCATTGTAGTGAAAATAGCAACATAAACTCTTGTTACTTTGCAATTCACACTTAGTCTTGATAACCATAGCCATTTTACTTTTCAGCAGAATATCACATGACTGGCACAATTTGTTTTCTTTTTAATTATGAGTCTCTACATGTTTCTGTGTGTGGTTATGTGCTCTTGGAGGCTAGAGGCATTGGATGCCTTGATGTTGGAACTGCTGGTAGTTGTGAGCTTCCAGAGATAGTTGTTGGGAACT
The DNA here is from genome assembly GCF_004785775.1 of Grammomys surdaster. Taxonomy (NCBI): domain Eukaryota; kingdom Metazoa; phylum Chordata; class Mammalia; order Rodentia; family Muridae; genus Grammomys; species Grammomys surdaster. The sequence continues at coordinate 10,365,606 of NW_021604563.1, forward strand.
AAAGAGTTATCTGGAAGACCAGTCCAAGATCTTAATGACTGAGGTATCATTCTATCCCACAATGCATACTTATTTTAGTTTTATAAATCCTCTATTTTATATCTCTTATCTTTAAAATGTTATCCAATATCTATATACTCTCATGTTCAGTTTATCAAAGTCATGTATAGAAGTGGTGTGTGTGTGTGTGTGTGTGTGTGTGTGTGTGTGTGTGTGTGTGTAATTATGTATTTCCAAAGCAACTGGAAAAAAAAGCAAATATAGCGTATGAGCCAATTAAGAGTTGTATTTAAAATCCCACAGGCACATTAACCTCTCTGATCTATAAAGTGTGAGGTTTAATACTAAAGAGATACAAGTGAAGAAAAAAATGTTATTTGTAATTGATTTTGTAGATGAGAATTAAAACTAGCTTACTATTCCTCAATTTTTACATATAGTAGTTGTAATTTCTACTTACAAATATGTGTGTAATTACCATTTGTCTCAGTAAAAATTATGAACATAGTTATTCATTCATGCTTCTCCCATAGATACTAATGGCTAATATGTGAATATTATATCCCTAGAAGGGTACTTACAAAAATATTTAGAAACAAACTTTGTTACATGTCTCATCAAATTTTAATGAATTTATATACAACACCCAATTTAAAGACTAATTAATGAACATATATCAGTGTTTAACATGCTAACACATGAATATAAACTTAAAACACTGAAAACTTGTACTTTTGAATTCTCAATTTTTTTGTGTTTACACCTACAGTTTCTTACAGAATAGATTATTGACTAATATAATTTTTAATTTCACCGAGAAAACTATATGCAGTTGTTGGGAAATTTATAGTAAACAGTATGAAAGTTCGAAAAGTTTCTTTTCCCAGTGACTCTTTAGAAAACGTTGTCAAACCTCATTCACCACATACACCAAAAAATTTGAGGTGCTTCCTCCTTAGAAAAGTCATCTGATTTAGCAAATCATATTCACATTCTTCAAAGCTCAGCAACGTTCAAAAGAAATGATTGTTTATTTAATAATGCAAAATATGTTTATGACCATTTATTAAATTACTATCTTAATAATACAAATTACAATTTTTAAATGTCAGAAAATATAATGCTTTATACATTGCAAATGATAGGTTTTCTTCAAATATCTATAAATGTGTTGAAATATTGTGCTAAATATTTAATTTTAAATACTATTGCTTTGAGAATTATTTCAAATAATTTAAAAAAACACACAAGAAATAAAAAATAACTAATCAAAATCTCTAGTTTTTTTCTATTTTCTCTCCCCTTCCTTCTCTCCCTCCCTCCTCTCCCCTTCTTTCTGTGGTGTGTGTGTATTCTGAATCTATGGTGTGAGTGCCATAAGAGGACATTGGATCATCTGAGCTAAAGTCACAGTTTGCTGTAGGTCACCTGGTGTGGATGCTGATTATCAAATAGTTTTTCTCTGTAAGAGCAGCAAATGCTCTTAACCATTGAGCAATTTTCCCAGCCACAAGAGGAATTTTTGATAATCTATTCATTAAAGATCTTTTTTGACACAATTATAACAAATTGGGCACAAGTGGTTTTTAAAGCCTACTCTTAATGCATTCACTTTATGTTTTAATATAAGTTAATATATTGCATATATTAGAGAAAAAGGAGTAACAAAATAACATTGAATATTTATGAGAAAAACAAAAAAATTAGATACATTCCTAGACTTAATTTTAAGATCATTGTGCATCACAAAATTTCAAAAGTTATCTGAAGATTTTGCTTTCAAGATTTTAAAGTATTGTTACAAGAAATAAATTATAATGCTTACCTCTAGAATGAGATTCTACTGGAGCAAAGTTTCACAGTGCTGATTTTCCTTGTTTGTACTTATCTGAGGCAACTGTGTTCAATATGCATTTTAAATAATAATTGCACCATAATGTTAATTCTTTAAGATAGAACAAACCTATCTCTTAGAAATCTGTTCTTTTCTATGAAGAGACAAGAGGAAGTGGATTGCAAAGAGAGGAAGAGGAGGAGGAATTGGGAGGAATAGGAGTGAAAACTGTTATCAGTTTATGAGAAAATAATCTATTTTCAATTAATTAAAAAATGTAAAAAAAAATTAAATGAAGTAAGCCAAAGATATTTCAACTTTTAACTAATAATTGATCAAGATATAGGTCCCAATATATTTTTACCTAGATAATTTGTCCTACAGATATGATCAATAAATTATGATTACTTACTTAGGCATGCAATGTTATGAGATACTTTGTCCCTCCTGTACTTATTGCAGTGTTGTAATGTATCAGGACTTCTGAACAAGAATTTGAGTTGAAATACATTTTACTTGACTTAAGTACAAATATAAGCTGGTACTTGGACAATCAGGCTAATTTATATATAAAAATAAACTACCAGTTAACTTGGAAGAAAATCAGTTAATATAATTGTTTCAGGGCTGAAGAAATGGCTTAGTGGTTAATGGCACTGACTATTCTTCCCGAGGGCCCCAGTTCAATCCCCAGCATCCACACGGCAGCTCAGAACTGTCTGTAATGCCAGTTCAGCAACGCACATGAAATAAAATTAATTATTCTTAAAAGCTTTAAACATAATAAATGATTCAATGAGATGTGGTACTACGTGCATGGGTTACAAATAAGGTTAATTCTTCCACTATGCTTCACAAAAGTATTACTTATGTATGCAATGTTATAAGATATTTTATCCCTCCTGTATTGATGCAGTGTTGTAATGTACCAGGATTTCTGAACAAGAATTTGAGTTTAAAGCTATTATTTTAACCTAAAATTTCCCAAGTGAAACTATTAGAAATAAATATGGTTGAGGACTCATAGATCAAGCATGACAAACTCCTATTACAAATAAAATAAAAATGATTTAATCTTTGATAAAAAATATCACAAGGTAGTTATGATTTTCATTATCTTAAAATGATTAAGAAAATGAAATTTCTTAAACTTATTAAAATAATTAAGTACTAAGATAATGTTTTGTTGCAGTTTGTTACAACAAAAATATCATCTATTACAACAAAAATTGAACAAAGAAAGGAGAAATCTAGGTTTTAACCAAATCATTAAAATATATATGTTCACATTTTCCAGAATGTACCTAAGATTTGAAATGGAATTTAAAAATGGACAAGGAATTTTACAGTTAGAATATTTCTCCTACAACTAAGGTATTCAGAAGAAATGGTATAAACAATGCGTTGTGATTGTTTCTCCTGGAGACATGGTATTTTACAGCTTGAATATAGTATAGCAGCTGACAATGGAATAGTAAAAAAAATACATGTCTATCGGGAAAAACAAATACAAATGTAATGTTCTTGTGAATAGCCAAAAATACAACTAAATTATATTTTTATATTAACAAAAATTAATTATATTTTTATTCTGTCTATAACTGAGGTTAGAAAATAAAATGGATTCGTGACATTGCATTTTCTGTCTTTATTTTTTATTAAGTCTCAGCTTACATGAAGATAATTAGAAACCTACTACTCATTTGAGGTACATATATAAGGAGGTAAAATCTAAATTTAAAAAGGAAGCTTGTGATTATTTGAACCAACTACAATATGTAAACATGTAATATTAAATTTTAGAAAACTAAAAAATTAAATAGTTTAGTAAATTTGGAAAATGTTAATTAAATGAAAATATAATCAAATAACAATTAATGTTCAGTTTTAGTGAAATATTTTGGAGAACTGTCATATCAAGTGACTAAGAAAATGATACTTTAAAAAATACTTTCAGACACATAACACTTTTAACAGTACCTGTTTATCTTCAGTAGCTTCTGAAAAATTTTCCTCCATTGATCTGTTTCACAATACAAATTTTGTCTTTAATAAATTTGAAAACATTTATGTCATTTTTATATCAAAATAAAACTGTATCAAAAAAATTTCCTGTACTTAGTAAGCACTCTGTTACTTCAACACAAAAATAAAACAATTTTCTGTGATTAGCAAATTAATGACATTTATTTCTTAAGTTTCTTTAAAAATGCAATACACACACACAAAATCTGATGAAGAAAAAGAAATTTGATGAAATGGAGAGGAGAACAGTGAAGAGAAGTTTCCAAAAACCAATGAATATTCTTGTTAATCTTCTTTATGTTGATTATGAAAAACCTTTTACATTTTAGATAAATTTGCAAATTTGCTTCTCACGTTTCCTGCCCCAACCCCTTTCTCCACATCTCAGGACACAATCCAGAATTGAGCTCATTTTAAACCAATAATTTAAAACTGAGTTACATGTTTGCAGCTGTAAAATAAAGTGTCCATCACATAAACAAGTAGGATAAAATATATGGCAGTGGTCATAGAGCATATGAATGAAAAATTTATGATCCAAAGTCAAATATTTCTGAGGTTAAAGTTTATCTGAAGCTCAAAAAAAGAAAAAAGAAAAAATATAACTGAGAGTGCTTGATTTTACATTTAACCAAAAGTTGTGAATTTGTATTTTTAAAAAACCGTGACCTTTGAAGGTGTGTCAGCTGAGCAAAAGTTTGCAACTTTGTTCATTTCATCTATTAAAAGCCTAATGTGTTAGACATTTTTAGCAAGAGATCCAACACCTATCAAATAAGGAAAATATTTAACTTTCTGTAAATAAACAAAACATAAATTCTATATATTGCAAGAATAGTAACTTTTGCTGTACATTAAATTTTTTACATCAATGTATTTAGGGGTTTCAAGTACAGAGTCAGGTGATTAAAGTTGAGATGAGTGATTGACATTTATGATGCTAGAAGGTGGATTACAAGTTTAAGACTAACTGTGTCCATACAGTAAGCTTCAGACTAGTCTGTAATAGGAAGTCCTTATATGAAAAAAAGAAAGAAAAAAGGGAAAAAAAGAAAGAAAGAAAGAAAGAAAGAAAGAAAGAAAGAAAGAAAGAAAGAAAGGAAGGAAGAAAGGAAGGAAGAAAGGAAGAAAGAAAGAAAGAAAGAAAGAAAGAAAGAAAGAAAGAAAGAAAGAAAAAGAAAACCAAACAAAAACAAAGCTATTAAAAAAAAAACAATTGGGATGAGGATAAAACTGTCTTTTACATTGATGAACTATATACTTCAATGCAGCAATGAGAAATTTCATTAAGTTTTAAATTGCCACCTAAAACATCATTTGGGAAATATATCTATCTTTCAATATCAAAACTACTATGAATGCATTATACTGTCTTATATAGTTTAGATTTTTTTCAGAGTGTTGATAAATATTTTTTAGGTATATGTTCCAAAATGCCCATCACATGCTACCTAATAAACTTTACTATTAAAATCTGTGCCTCAATTAACTATTGCACTTCAAAATATTTTAAGAAGCACAGTAAATGTGCAATGCCAGACTATCGTTAAGACAATTTTTCAACTGTGGTTATGTAACTTCAAACGTAATGAATCCACCTTGAACTTCATAGACCTCAATTGAGCGTCATAGTTCCTTTCATTTGAAGAGTATTTGTGGGTTTTTTAATGAAGTTATTTTCAAAGAGCAAATGTTATATATGCTGACAAAGATCTCCCACTAGTGACCTTACTAAAAACAATAAATAAGTAAATAAAATAGAGATCCAGAATATTCCATAATGCTTAGGAATATTCACTTTACTGAAGTAGGTTCTATTTTCTCTTTTCAGAATCACCTACTAAAGAGAGAGAAAAAAATAAAAAATCAACAGTTAGTTATTGTTAGTTATGAATTACTGCAGTGTACTGATAATTCAGTCAAACGTGAGAATCTTATCACTATTAAGAAGATTTTATTTTGCACGAAAATATTAGATATAAATATTTATAATACCACATATCTTTTCTTTCCTTTATTTTTGAAAATTTTCATCACTAAACATTTTATGAATAAACTATCAGTAACCTGTAATACAAGCTGTGTGACAGGACAATTATCTTGATAAATTGGAGTATTTTCTTAAAACAATGTAGTGACCTAAGGACATCATCTGAAAACCTAGGAAACCTCTTACTTTATTTGGAAAAAAGAAAACAGGAAACAAAGTGGAGATGGAGATTAATATTTATTGCTAATTTCTTGGCCCTTGGAGTGTAAAGAGTATGTTCACAAATATATTAATAACAATGCTAACTGAAAGAATTGTATATTTAAAGAAACATTACAATAGGGATAGGTTTGCCTTTTTGTTTTATTTAATAGCACTTAGAATATGTGTCATTGCATATATTTTTAAATGTACTAATTATCTCATGAGATTCGTTAAAGAAACTAAACAAGGCTTGCTTCTCCATCAACAAAAGTTATTTTTGTAATACCTTCTAACAATCTAGTTCCTCCAAGGGAAAACACAGTGTGATTTCCCAGTGGGTGAAATTATTCACCCTACATAGTTAACCACTGTCATTAAAAATCTACGCAATGGAAATTCTTGAATATGTTTCAAATAAAATGAAAAATGTGAAACTTCTCAATATTCAGAGTTGCAAGCAACACCAAAACAGCTGTAGAACACACACACACACACACACACACACACACACACCATACAAACACACATGCAATCTTTTTGCTTGCTTGTTTTTTTGTTTGTTTTGTTTTATTTTAAACTTATGTTAAGATAATCTATAGCTGTGATAGATTTTCTTTTTTCTCTCAAATACTCTTTTCCAGGCCTACTTACTCAAATGAGTGCATCTTTACAGAGAAGAAACTCCAAGGAGCTTGGCTCTGATTTATGAACCCATTTTAAACTGTGGTATTTTCTTCTCATTCAGTTTGATTGCATCCTTGTTTTTTAGTATATTGTGTATTGTTTGTAATTATATACTTAAGTTATCACATGGTATAAATTTCTAAGACTAGCACTCATACCTTAACTACATTTAATAAAACTCAAGGTTCTAGATTTGTAGCTCATACCTGAAATCCAGGCACATGGGAGCCCAAGGCAAGCTCAAAGTCACTCTGGGTTATATAGTGAGTCCAAAGATATGATGGGCTACAGACTGAGATGCTGTCTCAAAAAAAATGAATAAGTAAACAACTCAATAGTTATCGTCATGATTTCTAATATAAATTGAAAGCTCTTAAAGCATTAAGTACATTGTTTTATTTTCTTTAATATGTAAGGCTACTTAATTTTATCTGAACATAAAAAGTGTATGTTTATTAATCAAGAGAATTAATATTATTCCCTGTCTCTGAGACTGAAAAAGCTTATATTCTTTAAAAAAGGATATGTTAATTTTCACAAAATATATAGTTTCTGAAATACCCATGTCACAAAATCATTGTGAGGTTCAAATGCAATAAGATCTGGAATACTGTAAAAATCAAGAGAAAACAATTTTAAATGATAATATAATCATTCATACAGTTAAAGCCAGCTGTCAGAAAGATTGTTTCTTACAGCAAAGAGATGCTATTTCAAGTAGAATAGTACTTCTTTCTCCATGGCTTTGGATTCCATGGATTCAGTTACCTATGGCCAATCAAAGTCCAAAATGTTAATGTATTTCAGAAATAATTCATAACTTTTACTGCAGTATCATTTTAATTATTCTGTAGAATCACATATTTTTTTTAATCTCTTACAGTCTCAAATTCTTAAATTGAACATTATTTTAAAAAGAAATACGCTATTTATGCTATTATAAGCTCTCTGGCAGACACATAGCAACAGTTTGTACTTAGCATTATTAAGTAATGCTAAGAGTAATGAAATCCAAGGCAATTTTGGCAGCCACCCAAGTTCATTTAGCACTTGCAAAAAACATTTTAATCCAATTGGCCCTGTAGTTCACAGGGAACCTCAAGTTGCTACCAAACAAGCTCTGCTGTTGCTATTACAGTATGTGAGCTCCAAAAAGACAAATGGTCTCATTGACAAGATGGTGTCTTGCGGTGCCACAATTAAGACAGCAACATCATCTTTGAAGTGATATTTTTCAATAAACACCATCAGATCACATTGTGCTTCCCCCAAAGGCAATTTAAACTTTTATATCTGACTTAAGAAGTGTAATGAATGCTGTTGCTTCATTTTAATGATGCTTCTTTAGCTTGATAAGCTGCACATAAAGAAATAGACCACAGACTTCTATCGTCTGGTTAGGAATTAAGGTTTTGTTTCAAGAGCTACTATTGTACTACATTCTAAGAAAAAAAATCAAGTTGTAAAGAAACTATCACTTGTTTAGTTTACTATTTGTTCCCAGCTTTTAGAGATTTTTATGGTGTATAAAAAACATAAAATTAAAAAACATAATGCTTTCACTGTCATTTTTGATGTACCTGGCCTGCTTAAAAAAAAATAAGTAAAAAGGAAACCTTTAATTTAGAGATGTGAACACTTGGTTGGTGGCGCTGAAATACAAATGACTGAATGATAAGTTCATTTAAAATATTTTGTTATAAAAAAAATGATTCAGTGGATAAAGGTACTTACTGTGAAATCTGATGACCAGAGTTCATACCTCAGACCAAAATAGAAGAGAATGGATTTCTGAAAGCTGTTTTCTGATTTTTGCACATGTCACAATTTGCATGCATGCATACACACACACACACACACACACACACATACACAATATTAAAAGTCAATAAGATATTTTATAAATATATACTTTCAAGAAGCTATACTTTGCTAAAAATAATTACAGCTTTTAGGTTACTTTGAAAATGTTTAAAATATTGTCCAAATGTTGATAAGGTTTGTTCAACGGCTTTCAGTTTCTACGAAATATAAATGCATGGATGTGGAGGTGGTAAAAAAGTTAAGCAAACGATGAACAAGACACTGTTTGTCATTCTGATGGCATCATCAGCTAAATGACTTAAGCTAAAGTTTAAGATCAATTTTAATATCAAAATGCAAATAATCATACATTCCATTAATTTGTGAATGTGTAATATATTATACAATAACTCAAATTTATTGATTTTTGAAATTACCTTACTTTTGATTAATTTCAACTTTGTCATATTTACATGATAATGAATTAACTTTCTACTCTGTGTGAGCTGAGGTTCAGCAGCATTAACATGCCCACAGTGTTTTTTAGAAATGCAAAATTCCAGGTCTCATCCAGTAACTACTGAATCAAAATTTGCATTTTAACAAGGTTTCTAGATAATAGGTCTGAACATTAAAATTTGAGAAGTACAGAAATAAAATATACCTTCCTAGAAACCAGAGTTTAAAATAACAAGTCATTAGCAGTGATCTTGATTGATTACAAGTTGTCTACTGGCTCTATTTTAAAATACTTCGATGCTATTACAGCTACCCAGCTATACATTTTGTGGAGCATTAACCTCATATTTTTTTTTAACTGTTGAGCCTAATTGTGAGGGATTTCCAAACTGTGTAATCTTCAGTTGATTTGTAATCTGTCCCATAAATATTTCTCCTTACCATTCCTTTACTTTATTAAATGGATAGTGCATAGTATGACTAGTGTATCTAGTGACTGTTAGGACTAAGTACATTGATTATGAAAAATTTCAAGCTAGCAGAACTCTATGAACTGGGCCTAATTGAAAGCAAGGAGGCAGGGGGAACCAGAGTTAAACTGAACATATTATTTTCTGATCTAAAAAGATAAACAATGGGGATGCAGCCTGATAAAATATTTTTATATTGCTTGTTTATATAGTGCATTTGTGTGTGTGTGTGTGTGTGTGTGTGTGTGTGTGCCGCTTATTTGGCTTTTCTTTAAGTGTGATGCAGTCTTCTGTTTTGGAAACTGTTTTAACCTAGTTAACTATAATCATAAATCTTAAGGTATTCTAAACATATATTTGAAATGAGAAAGAGAGAATCCACACAAGCAGTTTTTAAAAGATTGCATATTTCACACTAGATTAAAATCTAAGCCCCATCATTTAACACTCGGGTTGTTCTTTCATCTCCATTTGATTTCCTATTTCCTCCAATGAAAATATAGCTGTACACGATTTTTCATGGAAGAAAAGGAAAATTTTGATTTGAAATATTTTGCCTGCCTAAAAAATTTTTGCCTGGCACTCTTTAGTGATACTCTCTAACACTCGAAAAACACTTTGACACACTGAATGGTTGAATTTTAGTAAATCAACACTCAAAATCTTTCCAAAGTTATATTTGGACCTTCATAGAAATGTACATTTAAGTGTTCATGGTAAATATGCACTGATAAAAATAAACCCATTATTACAGGAACTTGTGTATTTTAGCTATCTGTAGCAAATGAACATTTCTAGTCACTTTTTAAAAAATTCTATATTTTAATGTGTTGATATTTTATTCACTTGTTCTCAATATCAGGACATTATTTAGTGTATTTTATAACATAATACATGCAATGCAAGAGCAATTAACAGCCTCAATTTAAAAGAAATTTTGAACACAGATCTGAGTCAGAAGAGGAAATTACCTAGTTAGTAAAGCTATATATTTAACTTCTGATAATATAGCAAACCTATATTCCTGTACTTAAGAAAATGTAATTTAAAAGTTGTAAACAACAATGTTTTAAAATTCTGAGTACACTGGAAAGTGGGAAATATGTATTTATCAATCTCTCATGCAGTATCTTTTACTGAACTCCTAGAGAATTCACTCCACATTTGTGAGCTAAAGGTTTTGGATTCAATAATTTTGGTCTTTGACATTTCCAGATGCTTTGAGACCTGTCCTAGACTTGGTGTTCTATAATGTAAAAAGTGACATTCATCAAGTATTATTGAATTCATTTTAACTTAAGGGTTCATTCCTTTTTTGTAGATGTTAATTGCTCATGACCTGTCAATATGTAACCTTCTTAATACCATTAGTTTTTTGAATCTAAGGGCCATCTGTCACAATCCAGTTCAACTCTTGCATACAATGCATTACAATGCTAAATAAGCCACAGCATTTTTGTTATCAATGGTTAAAGACTCAAAGCACTGAAGGTAATCATGCCTACAAAGCCAGAAGATAAGATCAAGTATTGTATATGCTGCCTTTTGTGAACCATCACAAGACTTTTTTTTTTCATTTTCATTGCAAAGTGCCTTGAAGTAATTTACAGCTCCTTCATTTTCCATTTGAGGAAACTAGTACAGAGACCTGAAGGTATTTGCTCAAGGCTACCCTGTATACACTAATAAATTATAAAATACCTGACGTTCACATAATTTAAATAAATCCCTGCTCTCACTTACCATGTCAAAATCCAGAGGAAAATGTTTGTAATCCTGAAGACAAAATAATGTATTTGCATATTAGAAGTTTAACGTCTTCTGTTTGCTATGATACAAACCTATATATGATTAATACTCATGTGCTTCAAAGATAGCTTGTCTAAAGAAAAACACTACTTAAAAATCATTGATAACTTCACCCGAAAATAAATCATATACAAACATTGTGAGTTAAGATGTAGCACTAAACATTTACTACATTAAATGGACTCACACTTAATTGAGTGGTATTATGATGGATCATAATTTGAATTCTTCCTATAAGTAAAACGAAGGGAATGTTTTAAGTGTGTGGAATGTGTACTATTATCACATCAATAGTCCTACTATTTTATGAGATACTTTTCACAAGATCTATACATAAAGACACTAAATGGTATGAAAATACAATGCAAGCAGCCAAGTAACAAATTTGTTTTAATACAATACAGGCACTCATATTTGATTTTTTATTTTTTAATCTAAATTTCTTTTTGTTTTTTTTTTGTTTTTTTGTTTTTTTACATTCAGAACTTGAATAAAATAAACTCAGAGAAACAGGACAGGTAAGGCAGAATCCCAGGAAAAGTGTGGCTTAAAGACTGAAGACTAGCAATCCTTTTATCTTTTACTGACTAGATAGCTTTAACTAATTTCACCTGCCTGAACTTCAGACAGGAAAAATGGGAATAATCATGCCTTCCACTTTCTATTCTGTTTGTGTGGTACTAGAATTAATAATTACATTAAAATCATATAAAGTTACAGAAATATGTACATATTGAAAATGTTAAAAAGAATGAATCAATTTGTGGGAGAAATTAATACTTGACTTTTATATGATGCTAGCAAATGAATTGCAAGCCAGTTTAAAATTTAAGTTTGTAGTCTAATCACAGTTTATTGTCAAGTTACAAGAAATTTTAAATTATCAAAACAATTTAAACTGAATAAGGAAAAATCTGATTCTAGGATCTTTGTCTTCCTTTACTTTGCTCTTTTTATTATGCAGTCATCAACATTCTAGATGAATGGATTATGTGGATAAACCATTCTTTCATATTTTTGCTGGAAGTGAAACTATAATCATTGTCATTTTTAGTTTTAAAAATCTACTTATCAATATTTACAGCATTCAAAATATCCCTTTAAATTATTGAATAATTGATGATCTTCAGGGTATTGTAAACAATAAGAGAAGCATTTATGGTTATAAAAAATGATTCTTTTAATTCTAAACCATAACTGAAAAGGTCCATGCTTTCACTTTCATTTGGCTGGTAATAAAAATGCAATCTTTATATGTATGAAACTTAATCTCTAAGACAATTTCAAACTAAACTAGTTTTCCTTTATTGATAAGTCCTTGTTTTATCGTTGACGATGCACAGTATATAAATCTTGAAGTAAAATGTTATATAAATCAAATAGATTTTTGCTTTTTCAAACTGTATTTTTAGATATGCCTTTTATGATTAACTTCAGCCAAATAATCACACCATTTTCAAGTATGATCAGTTTAAATATCATAAGCAAATCTACTATGTCAAGGAATCTTACCTATTTTTCTTCATTCTGGACATTGAATGATCAATAAACTCTTCAGATAACAAAACTCTGCTCAGACAATGACAAGTAATTCATAATGTTATAATATAAAATTAATGAGTATAAACAAATGAAGGTTTTCTATATTTTGTTTTCTCCAAGATGAAATTCAAATGTCTTTGATGAAAATAAAATATAGATTGTATGGCATAATTTTTTCTTCACTCTTAATTTCCAACAATATTGAGCCAAATTTATAAAATGTAGAGTAACATGAGAATCACTTACTTTTTCACACATATCAATTGTGTATATATATATATATATATATATATATGCATATATGTATATGTATACACAGAAAATGTCTCTTATCTCTGGGTATGGTATGTAAATATGTTGGTAGAAACACAAATTAGCAAAAGCTTTAAAATCTTGTCTGGAATCCTGCAGATGGAGCAGGAAATAAAAAGATTGTTACTAAAACCAATAAAAGGAATGGCTTGTGAGAAGAGGACATGCCAAAAGGATAGAATGTAAAGCAACTGTGTAAAGAGTGTGTAGTGAACAATTGCATAAACTTGGAATACTCCCCAATGCACAATTTTTAAATTCCCTAAATGCAACCAACAGAAAACAAGCATGTGCAGACATAGTAAAAATACAATAAATCAGAGGAGTTCTGCTCAAAATCCTGTTTGAAATTAAAGCAGCAAAAGACACAGAAACAATATTAAGCCTCCTTGGTGTAGTAGATTTTACAAATTTGTAAACAATTTTGAAGCAGATATTGCTTCCTTCCTTCCTTCCTTCCTTCCTTCCTTCCTTCCTTCCTTC
>NW_021604563.1:10379320-10381901 GCF_004785775.1 Grammomys surdaster
CTTCTTTCTTTCTTTCTTTCTTTCTTTCTTTCTTTCTTTCTTTCTTTCTTGGGAGCTCCTTTGTAATTATTGGTGAGGCTAAGGTGAAGCTAATGGGTAGTAGAATATTTTTTAAAAATGGAGGTTAATTAATCCAGAAATACAGTAGTGAGGTAAAAGTGAAAAGTAAAACAAGGTACCATTGCTTGCTAGTGTCTGAAGGAAGGAAACAATATTTAACAAGTCTAAAGCTGGCATTACAGAGGGAGCTGGAGTAAGGAATAGAAGAAGAAATGATGTAGGGTGGTGAGAGGATTGAAGAATGCCTGTGAAAAACGAGTATAGTGGGCAAACCTGTGCTTGTAAACGGGTAAAAAACATGCTGATGTCTAGAACAAAAGGTCTTAAAGATGTTTCACCATGTTTTGTTGGAAGATGAAGATACAATATTAGGACACGGAAGCATGATTAGTAAAATGATAGAAGTACGTAGGTAATAAAAGAGAAACTATATTCTCCACAGTAGCATTATTTTCTAAGTTTTACTGATCTGTTTTAAGCCCTTTTCTTACATTGTGTGCTCTAGCTGTTAGAATAGATTCTCTATTGGTCCCCTTTCTCTATTGCAATTTATCAAATTATTTAATATAGTTTTTTAAAGCACATTTCTTTCATAAACCACTCACTGCAAGGTATTTCTTCTTTATTATAAGCATCTTTTCCTGATAAATCCTCAAAGGTGGTTAGAATCCACAAATTACACATACTTGTTAACTCCACAGTAAGCCACAAATTCCTGTCACCATCCTTTCTTTATACTATTTTGTTCTGTATAACCATCCATGTCTACTTGTTGGCTCCTAGTGACTAGGTATGCTTATTTTTTTTTACAATCAAAACTGCATTTTTTTTTCTTATGGACCTCCTAGCCTCTTAGCAAAACATAAATTCCTCCATTATAAATATTAGAACATTCGTCACAGCATATCCTGATTTTATAAGAGTCTCCTGGCTTAAATAGGCCTATGCCAAATATTTTATAATCTCTTTTGGATTTTTAGAGAGTGGCACTTTGGTGCAATAGTTTACTAATTTTTGTTTGTGGATTCATTGGTGAACAAATAGATGACACCTCCTTTCAAATATGTAAACCAAGATTATTGGAGGGAATTAGCTTCCAGGTCTTCATCCCCTGCATAATTTCCTGTTCTATTAATAGAAAAAAAAACGTGGCAGCCATACATACTTCCTGAGTATAGTCTCCTCGTCTGTATATCTTCCTGTGCTCCCCAAGAATCTTATAAATCTTGTCCAAAAGCTATTGTGGACTGGTCCTATAGAGGGAAAAAACGGACAATTTTCTGCTTTTAAAATCCCTTACCAGATTTCTTCCTGCCAACAAAAATCATGAAGCATATTATCAGAAATTTCTATCTTGCAAAAAACTTTTGAATACCATGAGAAGTGATAGTATGAAACCTGCAGTCCTCTCAGCTAGGCCTTCCAGCTGCAGAAACATCAGAACAGCACTTGGGTGATAAAGGGAGGGTGGGTCCTTAGCAAATGATTGAGCCCTAGAAAATGAATGTGGTTTTATGCTTGATCTGAGTTCCCTTCTTCCTGCATTTCAAACGCACAGCAGCTCTTAAGTTTGCCTGAGTGATATATCATGTAAAGAACGCTTTGTGTCAAAGGGAAGGGAAAAAAGGAGAGCATAGAAAACCCACATTTACAAAACGGAAGCTACTGTGCAATTTCCCTCTGCCTCCAAAGGAAATGCAGCAGCTAAGCAATTTGTTGTGATCCCCTCGAATCTAATTTCCTCAAGAATGTGACAGCTGAGGGCTTCAGTTGCAGTCTACATGCCCAGCTTGTGTCTCTTTCCTCTTGCCCTGTACAACCTTTTCCAACTGCTCACTAGGATCCTTCTCTTGGAGCTAAAGAATAAATCATTCACACTCAGTGGGAAAAGGGATTGGTTTTGCTTTCAGGAAAGTGGGGTGTTGTTCCTCCAAAGAAGTGGCGCATGTTATAAAGGGAAGCTACAGTGGGCTTCTGTCTAGTAAAAAAAAAAAAAAAAATCTATTCAGGAATCTTCCCAATTTGGCCATGTGTGTACAGAAGTGACTCCGTAGCATTGGGATAAAAAGCACCGCGGCTCCTTGCCTGCTGCAACAGAGCCAGCAACCGCTCAGTGTTCGACTTCCTATTTCCAGACTTGTATGTTTCATACAAGGGACTCCCCATCCAGAGCATTCACCTTTGTCCCCTTCCCTCTCCACTCCATCTCCTGGAGAAAAGGACCCCCCCACCCCCAGCATCACCTCCAAGAACTTGCTTTCTTAGGTTTCAGGCAGAGATGGGCAGGTGGGGGATGGGAGGTGGGGGTAACGACTCTGTGATTTTTACATCTTTACTAATCACCTAGAGTGGAGGGGGTGGGTGGGGCAAGACATGCAGAGATTTCAACCCTGGTACCTTAACACTGGACGATTTAATTCAGTGTGAATAAAAAAGGTAAGAGCTGGAAACTGGGAAGAACAGAGCCAGGCTGAAAGGAGGGCAACACACACACACACACACACACACACACACACACACA
>NW_021604563.1:10381911-10426914 GCF_004785775.1 Grammomys surdaster
ACACACACACACACACACACACACACACACACACACATGCATACAGGGCTCTGAAGGCCAAGTTCCAAAAGCTCAGTGGCCAGGAGGCACCTTGATGTGCCTTAGAGGATCAGGGTGCCTCTGGGAGGTGCGGGGGGTTGGGGGTCAGCTGCGCAGGAGGGAAGACTAGGGACGCAGGGCGGCTGCGCACCGGGAGCGCGCCCTTCAGGTTGGCCTGCTTCCGCTCCCGACCCGCACTAGTGGCTCGCTCTCCTGCTGGCCCGCCGACCCTCACTGCAGCTGACATCATTGCCAGAGAAGGAGGGGCGGCCCGGATGAGGAGGACCCCAGCACGAACTGCATTCCCTGTGCTCGCTCTGTGAGACTCTAGCGAGCCGCTTGGCAAACTCAGCGCCCTGGCGGTGGCGCCGGGACTTGAGCTGGGCGCGGCAGTTCTTAATTTAGCAGCAGGAGAAAGGTAGATTTAGACCTTGGCTCCTTCATCTCCTGGTTCTTTCTCAAAACCGCCCGCACACTGTCAGTTCTGCCTGGGCTGAACCAAAGACAAGAAAGGTGAAACACGGATACACACTATCAGTTACTTTCACCGGCTTTCAAAAGCCTCCTCCCCCAGCACAGAAACACAGGCAAAGACAACCCTGAGGCTACAGGCTTGGCCGTGATAATTTGAGAATTAGTTTCAAACATGATTAAAAGTGCAGATCTTCTAAAGTTGCAGAGGTGCTAACCAGCGCACCCTCCACTCCTTTATTCAGTCTTGAGTCACACTTATTTCACTTTCTTTCTTTCTTCCTTCCTTCCTTTCTTTCTTTTCTTTTCTTCTCTTCTCTTCTCTTTTCTTTTCTTTTCGTTTATATTTCCTTCTACCCTTCCCACTTTTTTTAAGGGATGACAAGACAGTTGCTTTAAGTCACCTAGAGTGTTCACCTTTTTGGCGTTGTGCTGTGCTAAGTGTTCAGAATTATCTGCTTACTTCTCAGGTTGTTTGCTGTTGCAGAGCTAGGACTAAACACAGGGGTCCTCTGTCCCCATCATTCTCCTATTTTTTATTTTATTTATTTATTTATTTATTTATTTATTTATTTATTTTAGCCCTGTTGCCCATGGCCTAGATTCTCAAACACGTTTTTCACACTGGGTCCATTGTACAGAAACAGTCCCTAGGCTGGTATAAATCTGCCTTTGGAAAGTTTCCTCATAGTAAGGGAAAGAACAGCATTACGGTTTTGTTTTCATTGTTTGCTGCTGTTACCCATCAATTTTCGTTATCATTTTTTTCTTTTGTCCTAGACCCTCTCCTCTCCCTGATTTACTTTGTTAGTGGGTGCCGCAATGGCGCAAGTTTGGACTCCCAGCCCCCCTGAGACATTTTGGAAGGACACCCCGCTCGCAGAGGCGAGTGCCCGCCTGGAGGCGCGCGCTCTCATACTCCACGCGCGCATACCAGTGCCCCGCACCCCAAGCCGCAAAGGCGGCTAACCTAGTGGAGCCTGGAATAAATCACAGACAGCAAAGGGGCCATCTTCACTCAATCCCTAAAAAGTCTTTCCTTGGAGGAGACATAGAAAAAGATCCTCCCGCGCACTCTGGGACATTAACACCCCAGGGAATAGTCGCTTTGTGACTCTGCGCTCACAGAGAAGTGTCTCTAATCTGAGACACTGTCGCTGCGCTTTTCCAAAGTCTCTAAAGCAATGTGGTCGCTTTTTAAAGTCACCTTTTCCAATGAAGCTCTTAACGAGATATTTTTGGGAAAGGGGGCCGTTTTGTACATGTTCTAGGAAGATCCTTCCTTTGTGGAGGGAACTGCTTTTTGGATCTCTCTTGAAAAATGCCATGTATTTATGACATAGGTGGGCGTTCTTTTGGCTAAGGAATTCCGAGTCATTTCTCCAGAGAAAAAAATAACCCTTTTATGTTGGACTTGACTTTATAAGTCTTCCCCTCACCCCCCGTCAATGAGAAAAGAACACTGAATTTGAGCTGCTGGTTTATACGAAGTTGGATCTATAAAAAGGGGACAGGATTTCCCACAACTACCATCTCCACATCCACTAGGTCCCAGGGCAGGCAGGAAAGGTATTGTACTAGAAGGACCAAGCCAGTGGACGCTGGGCGCCTTGCTGCGCGCAGTTTCCGAAGCCCTGCAGCAAGGGTCGCTCCCCTCTGGGGTTGCGATAACAAACCTGGACTCAAATCGGAGACCCCAGAGATGAGCACAGCTGGGCCTGCTTCCAGGGTCCACAGAGGATTCACTGCTGGGGCAATGCCCCTCAACTGGGCTTGCTCCGGGTGTCTCCCCTAATGGTATGGGGCGTCAACTCTGCATCCCCTCACTTTCCCAGATGAGAGTTTCATTCAGCTTCGCTGAAGCTGGCAGAATCAATTACAGTGAAAGACCTTTTTGCACATCCTATGTCGGAGAAATTCATGCGCGGACACTTTTCTGAAAAAAGTGAGAGTTTTAGCAAAGTAACCAAACCGAGTGGAGACAGTACCAAAAGATTTTCTTTGGGAGCTCATCTCCCGGATTTGCTCTTTTCCTTACCTCTAGGGAACAGAACCCGGGAGGGAGGGCACCAGTAGGGTCTCTAAAAGCATGCTGTGGTCAACTGTCCAGATCCCAGGCGCAGGCAGTCACGGCGTCCTAAGCGCAGGACAAGCCATGAGTCCCCAGCCTCAGCGGGTCTGACTCCCGAACCGAACCCTATACTTACCTCCTGTTTAGACTCCTCTTGAGTAGAATGAAGAGGGGGACGAAAAAGGAGAAAAAAAGGCTTCCGCCTGCTCCACAGAGACTGCGATTGCTGTAGCGGGATCTACCGCCACAGCTCGCAGTCCGCGGAGCAGCTGTTTGTAGTGGAGGCTGGTTGTGAGGCTCCTCGGGCGGCCCGGGCTAGCTGGGCTGCCTGTGTCGCCTGAGTAGCTTCTGCCACAACGACTCCTTGCACTCTGGTAGCCTGGCTTTCCGCTTTGCTGCGCGGGCCGCTGCTGGCTGCTCTGGCTCACAGCTACTCCCGCCCTGACAGTTCGTCGACTGCAAGGAGCCACTGCCAAGCCAGCCCTTTTCAATGGCGAGGGGGAGGGACTAGACTGGAGGGGGAAGGGGGACAGAAGGGGGGTGAGCGAGTGGAAGGCGGGGGGGGAAAAGGAGTGAACGAGTGCCCTAGCCGCCTGCTGGGAGGGGATGGCGCAGCACCAACTGATGGGTACCCCCCTTTTGTCCCCACTCCCTGCAACCCTCATCCCACTCCAGATCAGGAGGCGGCCTCTCCCAGAGGACGAAGAACCTCAGGAGCGGTGCGGGGGCGAGATTGAGGTAAGCTTGGGAAGTTGTGGCCCAGAGACAGAGGCAGAATGCGCTCTGCCTGCAAGCTCCTTTATGGGACTGGATGCTTAGAGGAACACACTGAGCAAAATAAGGGGCAAGCATTTCTCCCTCGGGTGGTCCCCCTGTCTTTGCACTTTAGTTCTCCTCTTTAAGTTTCACTCGTTTACATCATCTTCCAGAAGTTTGATTTTTCTTGGTATGTGTGCTTTTCTCGAGATTCCTCAGGCTCCGCTGACTCCAGCTAGACAATCAACAACAAGCAATACCATTTTCTCATACAAAGGATACTTAGGGCACACTAAGGGAAGTAGGGGCAAGAGCTGGGAGAACCTGCAATTTGAGCCAAGTGCTTGTTTCTGAATATATCATATCCAATTGTGAGCAGTCTCAGAAACCTTGGCTGCCTGTCCACACACATTCTCCTATGTGGGGTAGGGTGGACTGAGAATGAGTGTCTGTAGCAGAGGAAATACAGCATTTGGCTATCCCAGAGAAAAACTAAGGGTATCATTAAATAGGTCATGTCTGTGACCCTTTGAGGGGGAGAGGGAATCTCACTATGTGAACAATGCGGTTTGAAAGCAGGAAAGGATAGCAGACAAGAAAGAGCTCAACCTGGAGCTGCAAGCCTAATGGTTGCCAATAAGCTTGGCAGCTCAGTTGGTGAAGCCTGCCTGGCATAGGGTGTCAGATCTCTGGAGAGCACTAAAGCAGCAAGGGTCACTGTGTCAGGTGCATGGTTCAGATAAGTCATGAATATCAAGAAGCAGAAGTTAATTCCCTACCTATAGAATAGGCTCAAAACCAAATAACAACACCCAGACCTCTCTGGCTCTAATTTCAAAGAAAAAGTCCTTATACTTACCAAGAGGCCAGAAAATGAGACTGGTGAATTGTCTAAATTAGTCTGCACAAAATATGTGCATTTTAATGGGTAAAAAACCATAGATTTCTGGTTCTTCAGTTTAGTCTTGAAAGGGAAAGCTGAGTTTTGGTTTTGGTTTAGTTTTTGGTTTTGCTTTTTTTTTTTTTTTTCGAATGAAACAAAAAAGTACACTGCTTTCAGGCACTAAAATCTACGTATTGTGTTATTACTTTCTTAAGATTTCCCTCTCAATTTGATGTAAATTTGATTTTAATCTTGCTTACTGATGGGAAAATAAAGTGAGAGGTTGCATCTGCAAAGGAACAGAGTATGAAAAGGAAAATCGTCTTCTAGTTACTGTTGGTTGATTTTCTCAAACAGCATTTTTACAGAAAGTTTCTTTGAGGGAAAATTTTTATGAATCCTTTCTCCACTAAACCCTACTCTATTTTCTTAACCCCCTTCCAATATCCAATTTTAGTTTTTAACTTTAACTTAAAATCTTGCTTTACAAATTTCTCATTTTTTTTTTGTATTTATTTCTTATACCTGAAACCACTGCGGAGAGAAACCTCAACACGGCAGTTCAGTGCAGTCTGCGTGAAATAAAACACAAGGAAGTATTTTCTTATATGGGTCCAGGGAGACACTTTAGCATTACATTTTATTCCTGTTGTATCTCTGACTTCATTATTCATAGTATCTAACCGTGCTCTGCTCTCTTTGTCGGAGCAAGGAAATGTGTAGGAGATGAAATCAGATGCTGTCAAATAGTTACTGGTCTGACTCTTGGATGTTGCACTCTTCGGTGACACTATCATAGGTGATGGCAGTAACTCAATGAAAATAAAATCACTGATTTATCTAGAATAGTGCAGGGATACTTTCAAAACACAAATTATTCTCCATAACACCTGTAGTAGATATCAATCCATTACTTTCTTAAGATTTCCATCTCAATTTGATGTAAAGGGAAAGAATAGTCATTAGCTGTTATTAAAGCTATCATCATGACAGAATTATGTTGTTAATAGTATTAAGGCTGTACTATAATCTTGAACCAATGTTCATAAAGCACAGGTAATTTGTTTAAGGATTTATACATTAAGTTTAGTCTCTGACATTCTGTTCAGAGTGGATTAAGCATTCAGCCAAATTAATGCTTAATAGTATGGATTTTTCTGTAGTATAGAGTGCAATATTTCATTTTATGTATATAGTCTAAAAGGAAACCATCTCTGTGGGGTAGAAGCTTTCGTCTTAGTCCAAGGAGACTCTGCAAGTTGAAATAAGTAACCCTGAAAATTCTCTGAAGAAAAAGAAATCAGTTTGTTGAAAAGACTGACAGAAATCCACATCTGAAAGTAATAAAAGAAATTTCCCCAATTTTTTCTTGCCTGTATTCTGACTGATGGTGGCACCAGTGAGCAATGAATTAGGCAGAAGCCAGGACACCTGGCAAAAACAGGCTGAATTCTAACTCTGAAAGAACTGATAAGAACCTTGCATTTCCTGCCGAGAAGGACCCTCCGTGACTAAATGAATTTATGGACTGTCTGCATTATTAAATAGCCTTATTAATCTTCAAAAACTACTTCTCACGGTAGATATTATTAGCTTCTCAAGTAAGGAAATAAGAATATATAAAAATGCCTAAGGTGTTATAGCTATAAAATCTAGAGTTGAAAAACCAAAGCCTGCACTGTTTATAATACTGTTTGTTCTCCATTCACATATTGTTTCAAATTGTGTGGTTGTAGCTTTACAAAATGTAAATTGCATAAGAAATATTACAATTAACAAAGCCTTCAAAAGTCAAAAGGACACTATGCCAATGTGTTGTTACAAAAAAATGATATGGAGCAACTGTGGTATTTACTGCATTTTTTCAGTGTTTAATTTAGGAGCCTGAACGATGTATTCCACTATGCATATAAAAGTATAATTATGATAATATGTATCCTGTAAGTATGGAAATATACTCTCTTAACTTTAACCATAAAGTATTATATGATTACATAAATGATAAGATTTTTAAAAACTTCAATGAGTAAAGATATTTCTCAGATGTAGGAGAATTGAATACTGTGAAAAAGAATCTATTAATGTGAAGAAAGATTGGACAGGCATATCCTCCTAGTAAAAGACCATTATTGGAACTGCCTGTTGCTGTATTTGTTACTTATTCTGCCAAAATCATTTTTTATATAAGACGAATGAGGATAATCATTTTCTTTTACTTCAGTTTATCTTACATTAAAATGCTGTTTAACAAGTAATCTGCTGTGATTTGCCCTCCCGTGAGATCATTGTGCAAAAGAAAACACGCTGGCCATGCAGATTAATCAGAACAGGCACATTTTGTCTCTTACATGACAGCTGCTTTATACAAAATTTCACCCATTTTGTGTTGTACTAAACAACTTGTACTGTACATTGTGAACAAATAGCCAATAGATGATAATGGCTATTTTGAAAGTAGATAAGGCAGGATAAAATGTATTACTCATATTTATATGATTAATATTTAAGCAATAACAATTGCAAGTATTAGCAGACAGTGGTGCTCAATGGGTCAAAAAAGGACTGTAGTTTTAGACTAAACAGGGAGTCTCAGTATTGCCACTTTCTAACTATGCTGATGTGGACAAATAAACCTCCAAGGCAAGTATTGTTCAGTGAGATAATCACTTTCCATGTGTGACTGCTGAGCCCATCAAATGTGATTCTCAATTTGAGTTATACTGGGAGAATAAAATCATGCTAAATTTTGAAGATTTCTTTGGAAGTGAACATACATATATGAAAAACATGATACCAATCTCATTGCATACTAATGTAACTTTATAATGTCCATATTCTGAGTAATTGCTTAAATAAAGTTATCATTCAAATTAATTGCTTTTTGTAATTTTACTGTAACTCCAGAAAAATCTTAAAGCTATATTTTTGCACTTTTAAAACATATTTAGGAACAGGAGTTGTCTTCTAAACAGATTCTGTTCATTCATGAAAATGTGAAGATAGCATTACCCACCTCAATACATGTATGTAATTTTTAGAAAGATAATGTACCTAGTATGTTCGGAACTGCTTGACACTAAATTACAGAGTTGTCATTCCCTAAGATACACAGGACTACTGGGATGACGCTGTAATATTTAAGAAAATAAGTTATGTACAAATGCTCTTAAAAGTTTAGAAGTGATATTTTAAATACAGATATTCTTACTACATCATTTGTACATACACAAGTCGAAATCTGAAAGCAGTACAAGTAGACAAGAATACAACTAAATATAAAATTTAAGTATGGAGAGATAAAAGAAAGCTTGCTTTTACCGCACCCAAGCAGTTAATGATTTTAACTGGAGATTTTTCTTTTATTCCCTTTCACATACTTAGCTGAAAATCATACGCATAGCTTAACTGGAGACGCTAGAGGGTGCTGTTAGTGAAAGCTTAGAAAAATAGTTTTCTAAAACCCATCCCCCTCTCTAGCACTATCAATGATTAGAATTTGAAAGGGACATACCTGTGAAATGAAACTAACAGTTTTTCCCTCCTGGAGGTAACTTGTAGGATTTTGCTTTCTTTCTCTGTTTGTTTTTTTCTTTTCCCTTTTTCCTTTTCTCCTAGGACTATCACACTATGGAAACAATATTAGGTGCTTGCAGTTGTACTTGGGCAATTAAGTGGGAAACATTTGAAACATTGAATTGGCTCCCTATTCCTAAATACAAAAAGCTAAGGGGCAGGGGAAAGGAGGAATTCCAATAATGGGTTTCTCAGGGAAGAAAGGTTTTTATAACAATTCCTGAAGACTTTAACCATCTCTTTAATGAAGTAGTGGTAGAATAACTGTGAGTGATCAGGGCATGTGAGATTCCTTCACTTTTAGGCTTGAATAGCTTGACATTTGGAGTGGACAAAAGCTGCAGCCTAGTTTTTTTCTGATAAGTCCAGGGATTGACAGCCTTGTCCATAGAACTGATCTTTGCTGAAGCACTGGACTCTAATTATTGTCAAGGAATGAGTAAGCATGAATACTAGTAGTTGCTGTTTTCTACTAAAGAATATATTTATGGTGTGGTACTCTCACATTTCCATACTGTATCAAATGAAACTTTTTAAATAATGTGTGGTAATTAGTTGTATTGTGCTGTCAGTATATGAGCAAGGGAAAATACTGTCTCTTTAAGGAGTAACAATAGAGAATGTTATTAAATAACAGCTTTGATCTTTATTTCTTTAGGAGGAACTTTGGCTTATGTTATTCAGGTGCTGTTCCATGAGGTAAAATAATAATAGTACTGATAATACTAATAATGAACCTGCAAGAAATTTTCATTATTGAATAAAACTGAATTCTATTTTTCTTGTTTATTTAATATTGGGGTGAATTTTTCATATTGCACACATTGTGACTTCGCTATCTCTTTAGCCAGGTGGGTATCACATAATGCTTTACAGAAACACGCACACTCACACATACACACACATACTCACACATTCTCTCTCTCTCTCTCTCTCTCTCTCTCTCTCTCTCTCTCTCTCTCTCACACACACACACACACACACACACACACACACACACACACACACATTACCACTACCACCAAAAAAATAAAGCAAAGCAAAACAAAAACCCAGTATCCTGGGTCTGTTGAAAGGGCTTATGTTTTTCAAAGTTTACAGAATACTCTATTCCAAGCCTTCTTTACTTTTTGATCTTCTCGATTTCTATCGTATGACTATGAGCTAAGTAGATTTAATTTTTGTGTAGCTTGTGAAATCTGTTCTATTTTGGAATGTATGATAACAATTTTAGTGTGTGTACAGTAAAACATAAAAAAGCAAAATACCCTTAAGAATAATTATGGCTGTGATTTAGTCAAATGAAGGTATTTAATGGATGGCTATTTTGAGCTGTTTTTTATTGACTGTACCGCTCCGCATATCATAAGTTCAAATGACTAGAAAATAAATACTCAACATGATTTTCTTTTCATTTCAAATTAACTGGTTTTTTGGGTCTTCATTACAAAATCTTAGCTGTTCTCAACTGTGAAAAGGCAGCTAGTCTTAAGTAGTCAATTTGTTTCTTTTCACAGAAGGTGAAAATGAATTCTGCACTTTACTTTCAGGTTGAAAGAAAGATGTGTTGAATTTTTAAATGAATAGTTATTTCTCAAGTAAAACTAAAAGGCACTGAAACCATAAGTACAATTGGATTCATTGCCAACTTTTGATGAGCTAGATAGTAAAGGTAAAGGATTTGGAGCATAGAAGAGTATTCTAGGGTCAAAAGTGTAATTTTTCTTCTCCCCCCCCCTCAATCTCCCTTTTGAATTAGCATTTAGTTTTCTTGTGGTAAGTTCAACAAATGGTAGCTTTACTGTCTCTGCCATCCCTAATTGTCTATTTTCTACAGTTAGACGGTTAATTAACTACTTCTATCATGGCTGTAACAAGGTATGTGACAAAAACAACTTAAGTAAAGAAGAGTTTTTTTTTTTCCTTTTCTTTTTCCTCACAGACTGAAGGAATAAATCACAGCGTGGAAGACAATGGCAGCTTGGAGCGATCAGTGGCAGGAAGTAGAAGTCAATGAATGCTTGGGCCTCAGCTTTTTGTTTCCTGTTTATTCATTCCAGAATATCAGCCCATAGAAATGAGGTCTTAGGATATGCTTTGCCACCTCCACTAACTCAACCTAGAAACTTTCTTGAATATGCCTAGAATAAATTTCCTTATTGAATTTAAATCCCAACAAGTTGATACTCATGATACTTACTTCCCTCAGTGACTTGAGAATATTCTAGTATCCAGTATTAAATCAGGCTCTGCTATTCTCAGTGTGGGCACACTGCCTAGTATCTCTCATTCCCTTTCTCAAACCCTCAATTCAGTGCTGATAAAAAACTTTCTACTTACCTCAGGATTATGTTTTTGATAAGACACATTTCTAAGCAGAGTGGGTACAAATAACTAAATTATTCACAGAAATTAGCTTGATATTTTAATTTTACTTTCTTGGATCTTGTATTCTGAAGTGAATCAACATGTTGATAAGTCTCCTGTTCTTCATAAAAAATAAAGTACATTACTCAAAGCTGTTCATTACACTTGAGCAATGTAAATGAATTAAAACCTACACACCTTCTATCAATTATAAAAGATTCTCCAAAAGATGGTCATGAAGTTGTAACAATATTTGAAAAACAAAAAGCAACAATAGGAAAGCACAAATAAAATGATAGAGTAGGAAATCTCAGAGTTATAATGTTATTAAGTGACATAGGCTTTCAAGCATCATATGCCTCTGAAAAGAGATATCTGAAAAAGCTACATTTTAAAAATTTAAAAAGACATTTACAAGATAAATTATGTAGCACCTTTGAAGTATCTCTCAGCCAGGTTTTCAGTTTTTTTTTAAAGG
The DNA here is from genome assembly GCF_004785775.1 of Grammomys surdaster. NCBI lineage: Eukaryota > Metazoa > Chordata > Mammalia > Rodentia > Muridae > Grammomys > Grammomys surdaster. The sequence continues at coordinate 10,392,550 of NW_021604563.1, forward strand.
TGGATCTACATGCTTAGTTAAGAACTTTAAGAATTACATACTATTAGTCAAGTACTGAACACATATATAGTAAGATTTCATAAAAGACTAATTGCCACTAAAATATGTGTTAGGTTAAATTTTCATTTCTAATTTTATGTGACCATGGTCTTTATTGAAATGTCTTTATGCACAGCCAATTTTAAAAGTGACACAAAGGAAAAAATTCTCAGAAATATGTTACCTGCTTTAATTTACAGACCTATTTGGACCTCGTGCATAATGCAGACCAACACAATTGTCAAATACATTATACATTTACATTACATTTACTCTATCAAGAAGCAATACTTGTAAATTCGATAAAATCTTAATGGAATTAACTTGACTTAGATTTCTTTTTAATTCTTTATAAATAAGAAGAAAAAGTAGAAGATGCTATTTTGTCTCAAGTCATATCTAAAAGCTAGTAACTCAGACTCTGTCTCAAAAAAAGAGAATAAGACATAAAAACTAGACAAACTGTGAGTCCTAAGGGAAGGCAAATAATAAGTATCCTTTTAAGCTTCCCTTATTTCCTTTCTCCTTCAGCTTTACTATCATCATTTTAACAACTTACCCTATGCTTCTTTCTATTTTTGAACAAGTACTATAGTGTAGGAAGATATTCCTCTGGAGACTGATATAGAAAGAAATAGAGGTGCAAGGAAAAAAAAGAAATTTGAAGAAATCTCTCCATTTACAATAATATTTTTTCTATAGACTCTGGAAAGAAGACAATAGTGTTAGGTTTTGGCAAGGAAACACAAGTTGGTGTCCAATTCCTATTCTTAAACTCTTACTATATTCTTTGATCTCCTTAGATGAAATTTTAGGTAAAGACATGAGCAATAAAACTTTCCAACCCCATTATGACCAACTTAAGTGCTATGCATTTCATGTTGTAATAAATGCATTGCTATGCCATGCTGTTAAAATTCATCCTACTTTTGGGAGCGCTGCTATGTAAACCACATCAGAGTATAAAAAAAGGAGATGCAAAGACTAAATTTTGTACATGGAAATGGAATAAAGGATAATTCAAATGTGATAAAATAAAGGATTCTCTTGTTACTAGCCTTGAACTAAGGTATAGCATTTTCTGTCTAGAAGCTGTGACGTACAGGAAATAATTTTAATATATTCCTTTGGGGGTCATATTTTTACTGCATGACCTAAAGGAAACAGGTATATATTTGGCATATATTTCTTAAGCCAACAGAGTCTGAAAATAATATATTATACTGTATCATCCAAGACGTATGGTAAATACATGTATGGTAAGTCACTTAGACTTTCTGAATTCTAACTTTAGTAAATATGTAGTGAGAAGTAAAATTTGTCTGAGATTTGTTGGGAGAAATAAATGACATAATGAATATAAAAACATCTGATAGAGCACCTAGCACAAATATTTTAATTTTCCTTAACACTATAAAAAATTAGACTTCCTGAGACCTGTACAGGAATCTCTGAGTGAAAAGAGTGGGAGATAATTGTATTTTCCATTCATTATTTCCTTATAAATTTCATTAATTTTTAAAGAATTTTTATTTCAGAAGTTCTCAAGGTATTCTTTAAAATTCTTTTCTAGTACATGCTTTATATATGTGGTTGATGGATTATATAATGCTAAGTATAACCAAAAGGAGAAAAATAGTAACTTTAATTTATTTCAGAAAATGAGTATTCAGTGACCCTTAAAACAAAATACAATGTTTATCTTCTTTGAGAAGTTTCTGAACACTTAAGTAATCCAATATTAATAGCATAGGAATCATTAAGTGTGTATGCAAGTGTGTGTGTGTGTGTAATTACTTCCCATAGTTGACTTGTTGAACCACTGGTATACTAAATCCTGTATATATAGTTTCCTATATTTGCTAGAGTTTGGTTTATATATTAGTCATAGTAATGTCAAAGGAACTAGCTTTCTGTTTATAATCAGGGCCAATGCTCACAGTGAAAGAATTACATATTTGCCACATAAATGGGAGAACAAAGAGAGCATAGACTGATCAACAGCCAGCATGACACTAATCAAGGTTGGAGACCAGCAATATCTGCAAGGTCAGCGAGCAGCAAAACTGGACAGAGTAGACAAACAAGCTAGCCAAGGTCATCACCTAACAGAAAAGAAGATAAAGATAGACAAAGCCGGACTCTGAAGCCAGGTTCATTGGGAGAACAGCATGTGAAAGGCATGTGATCCTCTCCATAGTTGGGTTAGATTAAATAGTACAGAGTATGGAGCTCAGTAAGTGACATACAGAGAATTTATCAGTCTGGCAGAAATGATTTCTTTGCCAATTCCAAAGAATTTTTTTTTATAAAAATTACCTAAAGCTTCTCATGACAGCCCTTAGAATATTCTCTTGTAGCTCTACATGCTTGTTCTATGTAATAAATCTTTAAGTCTTAGAAGTATTCCTCAGTTTTCCTTAAGTTTTCACTCTTCTTGTTCTCCTTATAAAAGACTACTATCTCTAAGTGTCTAAAATGACTGGTATTGGCACAAGACACTCCAAGATCAAGTTTTCAGCAGAAACGGCACTGACTAAGTGACAAAGACGGGAGATAGAGTACTAGGCAGAAGGGGAAGGGAACAAGGGAGAGGGGAAAGAGATATTTGCTCCTGGGAGACAAAGAACTGTTTCTGAATACAGAGGAGAAAGATGTGGTCCACAGACAAATGGTTGTTTATAAAGGTAAAAGGGTGAAACCCTGTGTTAGGATGCAGTGATATATTTTGATTGGGCATGTTAATCAGGTGAGTTAAAGAGGCTTTTGGTTACTGGACATCAATAATTTCATAGCTGGACCTTGGTAGTCAGTCTTAGAAGGAGGACATGGTATGACCAAATAAGAGAATAGACTTTGGTGCCTATTTTTAGTTGAGAGGCCAAACCTACTCAATCGTGGGACTGGCCTCTATCTTAAAGAAAAAAAAAGGGCCTGAGAACTACAGCAGAACCCAAGGTGTACCCACGCACCAGGAAGGATCCCATGCCTTGACCTTGGCCAGAGTTACTCCCTAGGTACTTTGTAGCAAGAATTAATCAAACATTAGTTTAATTGTTTCAAATGTACTTTGGGACCCTTTGTGATTGCATACTGTCTTGTTTCAGAGTACCCACTTGTTGGCTCACAATAGACATTGAGTTAGATACTGGCCAAGATAGACACCCCATCTCACTTACTACCACTTCTTATTTTTTATTGAATATTTTATTTATTTACATTTCAAATGTTATCTCTTTTCCAGGTTTCCCCTCCAGAAACCCCCTATTCCATCCCACTCCTCCTGTTTCTTTGAGGGTGCTCTCCCATCCACCCTGCCACTCTGAACTCCACCCACACTCCCCTACCTGGCATTCCCCTACACTAGGGCATTGAGCCTTCACAGGACCAAGGGCCTCTTCTCCCATTGATGCCAGACAAGGCCATCCCCTGCTATATATGTGGCTGCAGCCATGGGTCCCTCAATGTGTACTCTTCCATTGGTGGTTTACCCCCTGGGAGCTCTGGGGGGTTGGTTGGTTGATATTGTTGTTCTTCCTGTGGGGTTGCAAACCCGTTCAGCCCTTCAGTCCTTTCTGTAACTGCTCCATTGGGGACCCTGCTCAGCCCAATGGTTAGCTGAGAACATCTGCCTCTGTATTTGCCAGGCTCTGGCAGAGCCTCTCAGGAGAGAGCTATATCAGGCTCCTGTCAGCAAGAACTTCTTGGTATCCACAATAGTGTCTGGATTTGGTGACTGTATATGGGATGAATCCCCAGGTGAGGTAGTCTCTGGGTGGCCTTTCCTTCAGTCTCTGCACCACACTTTTTCTCAGTATTTCCTCTCACGAGCATTTTGTTCCCCCTTCTAAGAAGGACTGAAGCTTCCACACTTTAACATTGTCTTGCTGAGGGTTTGAGGCTGCTATGCCTTCCCTTCCTGTCCTGCTGTGTCAAGGTTGGGTTAGAGGGGAGCCAAAGCCCAAGCTTGTAATAAAGAGACCCTAATGCTATTACATCAGAAATGGCTTCCTGGCACAACATAGGAATGCAATCTAACAGTTTTGGGCAAGGCAGAAAGAATGGGGAAGAAGAGAAAATTCCATGTTTGTATGGCCAGGCCCGACAGAGCCCCTTCAGCATCTATGGGTTTATACTATCATCTAATCATCTGTGGGAGACAAAGAAATTGGGAACTATTGTCCTAGGTTGAATTTGTTCACTGTGGTTGATCTGGCACCTGAGTTCTTTTGAAATGCAATTTTAGGCTAAGATAGTTTCAAATCTCTGTATCAGTAGGAGCTAAAAATGAATAAAATTAATAATGAATATTTAACATAATGTACTATAATAAATGTGGTAGGATTACATTTATCAGTATACTTTGGTGTCAAAATTTACTTTTTATTTAAAGGAAACACTGTATGACTTCTCTTTGACATATCTACATTGCTGCCATTGTTACTTCAGGCCATCACTAAATAAAACACAACCATTTAATCACAAGCACTATAATACAACAGTCTGATCTGAAAATTGATATTGTTACAAAATACCTAATGTGTAACAAAGACATGATTCATATCCTATGCAAGATAAAGCTGAAGAGTGTAAGTCATATCTGTGAGGAGGTTTCTGGATTATTTTAGTAAAATGGCAAGATGCACTGTAAATGGGAATGGTACCATGCCTTCAGCTAGAGTCCTGAACTGAATGACAAAGGATAAATGAACTGATCACTAGCTTTCACTAGCCAGATTCTTTCATATATGCTTCCATACTATTGATTCAATTTTACTAATGAACCACATTCGGGGTGCCCTACTTTCTTAATATGATATGCTGTATCTCTTTTAACTGTGTGCTGAAATGAATTGGCACACCCTAAAATTTCTACTTGTGAGATATTTTTATCACAGCAACTAGAAAGGTATAACTGACTACCTTCACAGAAAGTGAAATTACAAATGGGAGGCATAAATAATAGAATAGAGTTCATGTTTTATATAGAGTTCTACTATATATATATATATATATATATATATATATATATATATATGTATATGTATATGTATATGTATATGTATATGTATATGTATATGTATATATATAATATGTGAAGGAGATTCACCATGAATCTAGTGAAAATTAAACTTGAGTGTCTCTCACTGGCTTTTTCTAAGATCTCATATGGAGAACATCATTATTATAGGAAGAAGCAACAAAAAGATAGGTAGTGCAAAATGTTGGGGAAATGCATTGCAGTAATGTGTCAAGTAGTTTGTTACTGCAATATGTATTAGTTATTTTCAATTCTTTAATATTAGTGATAATTATGTATTTACTAGTTATGATATTGTTAGATTAAATTGATATTCTTATTTAAAAGATGCTTCATCTTAAGTTTTAGGTCCCCACAAAAGGAATTCAGTTATTTTTTTTTAATGACACAGAATCCTTTCATTACTTTCAGAAGAAATACAAAAAAAAATATCTTTCAAAATGAAGTTTTAGTTACAATTCTGTGTCTTTACTGAGTTGGTTAGTACTACAAAATACCTTCATTTGTTTTTATTATTTAAAATTTTTCTTAGACAATTCCACACATGTACAAAATGCATACTGATCACTCTCATTACTAATCTTTTCCTATTTCTGAACCATATTACTACCTTAACCCTCCTAGCTAATCTCTTTCTCACATTCATACATATTTATTCTGTGAACTATAGAATTGAAACAGGCCATGGGTTTTAAGCTATCTTTTGCAGCTTGGTAGGCACTGATATGTGACAGGACTTTTCCTAGAAGAAACACAGGTTTCCTCACCCACATAGGGATCCCACAAAAGACCAAAGTATAGGTACTACCACTGTTCAACTTAGGGAACCAAGGAGTTTTATTTGGGGTAATTTACAGGAATATGAGTGAGGGGTTATATAGGAGAAGAAATGACTCTAAGACAGCTCCATCATCATATCCCACTACAGCATGGGTGACAAGTCACAAAATCTGGGAACCTGAAGCACACTGAAGAGCTTCCAGGTAGTTAAACAATTTGGAAAGTGTCCTTTTAATGTGTTATCATTGATTTAAATCTCCTCCAGGAACCTTTACTGGTTTCTGCTTCCAGTCAGCTTGTTTGGTCTCAAAATCTTCTTTGCAGCATTGCTACTCTGAGAGTCTCCTCTGCAGCTATGCTTATCTGAGACTGCCTCTCAGAAGTTTTTATTAGTTATGCCTGAGAAATATGGGCCTAGTGAATCTGGTCAGTTTCCTGGACTTACTGAGGTATTTAGATTTAATATCTGGTTTATTGACCTGTAGCACAGAATGGAAATGTTTCTATTGCAAGAAACTTGTAGCACAGCACTAAGTATACAACAGGACAAATGGATTCTTCCTCTCCCAGAATCTATCAATATCCAACTGTTCAGCAATAAAGGGTAGGGTCCCATCATACCACTGCTTCTACCACAGTTATGAATTAAATATTGTAATGGTTGTATTATGTTTAGAGAATGACATCTTGTTGTCCTTCACTCTCTCACTTGTGGTTCTTACATACTTATTGCTGCCTCTTCCAAGGTATTCTCATGCCTTAGAAGAGGTTGTAAAAATGTCTTATTTATGCATGATCTCACAACTGTGATTTATTTTCAGTGTCTCCATAGCCATGAAACTCTATATCTTCCACTGTTCTTTGTAAGGAGAGGCTTTTATGATTAAGAATCCCAGTATCTCTAGTCTATGGGCATAAGAATAGACATTTAGAAGACAATTTGATACTCTGTCAGTTTAGTTAAAGAATGTTAAGAAGTTCTCTACTTGGGTCCACAGCTTCCCGAGGCCTGGGTGTGTTATGGGTTCAAGGTTCTTCAGAGATTTACCAGTCTGACTATGAATAATTTTTAACAAAGAAGAAGGTTTTATTGATATACTGGTTCCTGTTCTACACTTGGAACTCATTTCCAATTGCAGTGCTCAGCCACCTCAGTAATGAGCTTCTCAAGGTAAATCATACAAAGTTACATTCTGTCTATATACAAGCAGAGGTAAAATCATGCAAAGCAAGCTTTGTTTATGGAAGCAGAAGCAGAAGGTTTTTAAAGTTATACTACACCTGGTAATTGGAAAATTAACCCTTAGCAGCCCTAATCATTTGGAAATAATGTTTTTTCTTTATATTTCTCTTCAGCACAGTAATTTTAATCTTTTAAACATAAAGTTAGCCATCAAAATAATGTTAGCCATCATAGGTGTTAGCTAGTTTGCAGTTCTCCCTTCCTCTGGCAAGGAGATTTTAAATAAATGTAAAAAGGAGTTGGCTAGCCTCGCAATTGTCATGCAACTACTGCATAGATGAATACAACTTTCCAGGAAGTTTAGGATTTCTAGTTTTAAATAGGGTTCTCAGCTGGGCAAAAGTAATGATTGCTTTTTTTTTTGTAGCACTCAGCACAATACCCTCTATTACTTTGAAAGATAGTGAACTGGAAAGAAGTTTCTTGCTTTGTTCTAGACTCCTTCTCTAGATATTAAAAAATATGTGATATGTAATAGCTTCTGTAGTTAACAGAATACACTATAATAACTTAAATTTGGATTAGATTCTAAAAGTGTTAGCTTCTGTGTAGTCTACTGAAATATTATTCTTAACTCAGCTTAAGGAAATACTAAAAACGGTATGTCCATACCTGTGGGAATGTCTCTTTCCTTCTTTAATTAAAGTGTAGAAAATATATACTTCCATATTAATGACTTTCCTCAAATTTTACATTATATAACAAGTTCAATTTTTGAACTTTGTTCATAAGGCTTCTTATCTGACATAATTACCTGTCACACTTAAAGCATGTATAAAATTTCTAAAAAATAAAATGAAATTAAATTAAACTATGTATTGCATGCAAAATAAAATAATTTCAAATTAGGCCTTATTTTTGATGTAATTGCTGAAAATTCACTGTCAGATTAAGTATGTTCCACTTTGAACTGGTAAGTATATTGTATTTTATACAAAGGGAGAATTCATTAAGCTTAAAACTTTTGTTCAAGTACAATATCTTATCTTTTGTGATATTTTAATTAAAAGACAGAAGATTGAAAAACATTGCAATGATTTTTCCATATTTCAATGACACTTCCACTTCTATTTTATATACAATGTACCCTGAAAAGAGAAGGAATCCATACTTTGTATAGTAAGTCATATAAAGTGAAGTATATATGTGAAAATTATATAAAGTAAGTTTTATATGGAATTTACTTATAAAATTACAGAATACCTAAACATCAAAAAATAGTAATAGCCTGTGTTTCTTTTGCTTTTTATGTTTGCTGTGGTATTGCATTTATTAGTTTTCAATTAAGAGTGTTCATACTGTTAATAGAAAGAGCAACTTTACTTGTGTCACTTGAATAGAGCATTGGTTGAAAGGTAGTAAAATCTTGAAGTTATTCACCTTAATAAAGTTCATCTGAGTCAAGTAAATGTTTATAGGAATAAAGATCTATTTTTAAAAATAATGTGCAAATAAGTATGTTGTCTACATGGGAGTATGGTATGGTCTCTCTCTCTCTCTCTCTCTCTCTCTCTCTCTCTCTCTTCCTGTGTGTGTGTGTGTGCGCATGTGTATGTGTGCATGTGTGTGTGTGCATGTGTGTGTGTGTGTATGTATGTATGTATGTATGTATGTATGTATGTTTTCCTGTTTAATTTTTTTCAGCAGTGGTAATAGGCATATTTTATGATAAAAATAGTACACATTTGTTAGATTCTTTGTTAATGACAAAGGGCCTAGTGTGAGTGGAAATGTAATGTATTCGTACAGAATTAACTGACCTATATGTGACTGAAGTCAGTATCCTTGGACTCATTAGCACAATGCTATAACTAATTAAACTAACGAATCTCAAGATAATGACAAACTCTATGTTTGAAGCAGGAAGGTTCTTCTGGAACCTGGCTTGTTAAAACTGATGCAGACTATTAAACAAGGATTCTGAAAATGTGCTAACACTTTCTGAAATCACAATGACAATGGGAGAAAGAATTCTGTTTTATTTCTTCTGGCACTTCTGCATAGAAGCAGAGAACATCATAAATTGGCATTCTATAGTCTATTGGCCAAGTATTCACAGTAATGATAGATGTAAAAGATGATAGGAATAACTCAAAATGTAATGAAGAGAGACAACAGAAATGCCATGTATTTAGGTTCACCAAATATAAAGCCTGAAGAAATTTAATAGTTTTTGTCTTTTTTGAAATATTTGTGTCCATATCAAATGCAGAGTAAATATAGAATCACCAAATCAAGTACTTGAACCTATTCTAATCTTGAAAATTGATTTTTTGGTTCATTGATAATTTTGGCTATCTCTATAACTTCATAAAGACTGAAAGAGATTAATCATTTTGCCTAGTAAGCTGCCTGAAGTATTCATTCAGACAATCACATGCACTTGTTAATGAAAAAAATACCTTTAAATACATGCATTTTGTGAAAAATAATTTTCAGGGGTTGATAATATTAGTTTTAAAAGTTCTAAGGTAATGTTATAACAAAGAAATATAGTTATATTTCTAGCTCATATTTTTTTTCAAACTAATAACCTGAGGATTCTTTTATCTTCTCATTTTATAAATGACATCTTTGATTGTACTTTTGAACTCTTATTATGAAATGTTAACTTATTTTCTTATTGAAAAGTAATATAAAATAATAATTGGAAACTGCTTTTTGTTCTTTCTTCTTCTTGTTTGAAACAGAGTTTCATTTTGTGGTCTTGTCTGACTTCAAACTCACAGAAAAATGTTTGCTTCTGCCTCTCAAGTAATAAGTTTAAAGACACTACCATGTCAGGAGAAAATTATAGTATATAATAGAACTGCAAAACATCTGTTCAAATACATAACAAAGAGCTATATTCCAAATGTACTACATTCTAAAAAGTTTTAATTTGAATTTAATCATCTGAAATATTATCTTATATTATTAGATATTAAGTGATAAAATGTAAAATTTACAAACATAAGGAAATAATTCCATATGCTGCAGCTGTCCTAGAGGTTTTCTTCTTGAACATTTGCTTACAGAGTATCAGAAGGTGCTAGACTGCCCAGGGAAAAAAGAAAATAAATCCATAGTCGTACTCAGCTGTGATACCTATGAACCACAACAATAACCAACACGGCAAGATTTACACTAACAGTGCAATAGTTTCATGCCTATCCTGAAGGTAGCCAATAACTAATTATACTTGATGGCAGTGCAAAAGAAGGTAAATTCCTGGTACTAGAAATATGCACAGCTTCTCAGGACATGGAATAATTTGGATCTTAGAGGAGAACCTATTATTACAAGTTTACTTAACAATGTAATTACAAGTCACATCTAAACTACGAACCAAAGAGTACACATGGAGGGATCCATGGCTCCAGGTACTTTTGTAGGAGACAATTGCCTTATCTAGCGTCAATTGGAGGGGAGGCCATTGATACTCTGGAGACTTGATGCCTTAGTGTAGGGGGATGCTAGTGAGGTGAGGCAGGAGTGGATGACTGGGTGAAGGAGCACCCTCATAGAGGCAAAAGAGAGTGGAGAGGAAGGATGGGATAGAGACTTAGCAGAGAGGTAACTGGGAAGGGGGATATCATTTGAAATGTAAACAAATAAAATGATTAATTAAAAATTTTTATGCAAAGCCTAGAAAAATATGTTCCCCTATACCCACAGAACACAATTTTCTATCTTCAAAGAAGCTTCTGTTTCCAGTGTGGAGAGACACTTACAGAAATTCACAAGCCATCAAAATGCTAAGAACTTCCCATGGGGTGCCCAGAACCAACTGGTACATGTACAACACAGCACCTTACATATAAATATCAGGGAAGTCAGAGAAGAGGATGGAGGAAGATTGTAAGAGTCAGAAGACCATGAAATCAGCTTGAGATTGTGTCCCAGTTAATGACAGTAAATTTTAACCAGTGATAACTCAACAGAATGTCTACCTAAATAAGACTTGAACACAAAAATAGCATTAGACATGCTGATGTGGAAGGCAAGGGAAATCTTACAAGGCCCTATCCATAGATATTGAGCTACAGGCAATCAATGACTGCTATGAGTGGAAGATTCAGTCTTCTCCAGGGATGAGCCCCCAATTGCCCTGATAGGTTGTCAAAATACAAGTGCTCAGCCCCATACATAGCATATATACATCTGAACAATACTAAGTGAACTCAGCATATTGTGTGTGTGTGTGTGTGTGATTGTGTAAAACAATAAAAATTAGATGAAAAATAATTGAAAAAAAAGGAAAAAGAAGAAAAGTTCATGAAACTGAATGAGGAGGGCACAGGAAGAGTTGGAGAACAAAAGAAATAGGACAGTGATTATTTAAATAGAACATTCATGCATGAAATTGTAAAAAAAGAATGCTAACAAATAATTCTAAACGTACTGGGTCACAACTTATCTATTGTGCTTACTTCTACAATACCGATTATTCGGTCAACTTTTACTGCATTTTAAATTACATGTGATCTAATTAAAATTCTCTTATAATATTATTATATATAATGGCTCATGCACTTACTGTCTTAAGGCTTATTGTTAATTTGTACTATACTGCTTTGTTGCAAATTGCACTCCCAAAATTAGTGGCATGTTGTATTTCATTGAATCAAGATATGGACACCTGAGTAGAAAATACATTCAAGAAACTATCAGTAGAAAATAAGCATTTATGTAGATTGTCTTGTTGGTAATGGTGGTGGGGAAAATACTTCTGTTTTCTACACAGAAGAATAAAGAGCAATGGTAACTGGAAATTTTACTCACACATGAAGATTTCCATTGTGAAAGAGAATTTTATTTCATTTGTTTCTTTCAGAGAATAAATTACTTACAGAACTGAAAGTAAGTGACCATATATTCCATACAAATAAACATATAAAATTAACAATTGATCAAAAACTTATTTCATTTTAGAAATATTGTTGCACTAGGTGATTAAAAAGTTGTGTGTAAATTTGGCTGTCAACAGGGAAATATCATTAGTAAAGTCACATGTTTAAGCCACTTTAGTTTTCAGCACAGGAGATGTAAAATGTAAACATTATTTTTAGGATTTTTAATCTTTCCAAAGGAAAAATATACTTAATAGATTACCGACCTTTGTAATTTTTTCTATTATCAAAAGTCAGTCTTGGAAATAAACAGAAATTTATAATATCAATTTTGTCATTACTAATTGAATTCATGTTTAAATATATTAGACTTTTTTTTCTAAAAGTAACCTCACACAGAAACAGTTTTTCCAGTGGTTTTAAAATTTTGTTTCTAATTGGATAAATTAGATTCTTTTAGCCATTCTTGGTTTTACTAGTATGGAAATTTTTGTCATAATATTAAAAATAAGTTCTTTCAAGGTGAAATTCTGAATTGTGTGCAATATTTGCTGGGCTTGGAATAAGTGCTTATTCAAATCCATAGCTAGTTTGAATTATGACATTAACTGTTTTTATTCTCACTTAAAACCATGTATTTTTCAAGTCTGTTTTAAAAGACTTACAGAGTACAATTAAGTTCACAGTCACAAATTTAACTTCTTTATTTAGAAAGTTACAAAATTCTATGAGATAGATATAACTAATTTGGACCCACAGATTTTTATTGTTATAAATACTGAATTGACTATTCTTACTTATTAATTGTTTATTAACTTATCTATTAATAATTGATTTTATTCATCAGCATACACACATAAATTTACATTTTCACACAAGAATGTAATCTGTGAAAGAACTAGAAATAGTTGTTTTCTACAATGACAATTCATTGAAGGATTTTTTTTCTGCTTTTATAGATAACCCTTAAAGTAGAATTAATAAGTACATTTTGCACACACAATGTTTATTTAATAATAGCGAAGCTATTTTGTCATTTAAAGTTATAAAATTAAAAGAAAAAAATCACATCAGAAAAAAGTTTCTATAGAAGCATATGCTTTATTCTTTTCTTAGAAAACAATATCCTTTTGATATTTCTACATAAACTATGGTATTTCTGTATAAACTATGTATTAATATATACTATATATAAATATATGATTTCAAACAGTATTTTGTATCTTTATAAATATAACTACTATATATTAAAATATACTAATTAGTATTTTATTTTCAGTGATAAATTTAAACAAGTATTTCATAACAAAATACACATTTTTATGCAATGCATATAGAAATCATAGGATTGTATGGAAATACCGAAAAGCTACAGTGTGAAATATGTTGAGAAAACACTAGAAGGACAAAACTGATGCATCATATATTCTGATAATGTAGTGTGTGTGTCTGTCTGTCTGTCTGTCTGTCTTTCTGTCTGTCTATCTCTCTGTCTGTGTCTGTGTTTGTATATGTGCTTAATATCATTCATTTTTAGTGAATAGCAGAATAAATTGCTTATAAAGAAACTTGTCAAGATTTATTTACTTATTTTGAGCTTTTAGAGCCTATGTGTTACTGGAATTGATACTGAAAACATAACACTATTAAGTGGTTATAGAAATCTTATCACACTTTTCAAGATAAGAATATTATAGTGAAAGAGATAAACTAACCAAAATTGTACTACATTGCTGGTAGAGTTAGGACAACAATTCTATTATTTTGATTTTAAAGGTTTATTCTAAACCATAGATTGTTTTCTTTATTAAATTGAAAGTTTACACAAATGTAGTAATTCTACATTTGTCAAAATAATTACCAACAAGAATCATTCTATTACTATAGCCTGTCATCTAACTGAGATGTCAAAAAAAAATATAGGTCTACATCCTCATTTACCTGATGAATAAACTATAACTTAAACCAGATAACAGAGCTTATAAGAACAGGGCTAAAATTAAAAACAACATATTATAAAATTAAAAGAATAGTTTTTGTACCAGAGTATGCCATCTCTTAATTTTTACCATATGCTAAAAAAATGAAAGAACATATTTCTGTCATAGTTTCCTATGCATGTTTTAAATCATGTAGTTTTTCTTGTCAGAAATAACCAAAGACGTTACAGCAGTAGACTTAACAAAACTGATGAGATGGATGGGATAAACATCTGTTTATATGAATTCCAATGTCCCAAAGGAAAACTAAAATGTTCCTTGTGTGAGGATGAATTACAATCATGTAAAATTTGCATACTAATTTGAGTTTTCTTCACCAATTTTAGTAAGATCTTGTAAATAAAAAGCTTCTATAAAGTCTGACATCCAGAAAGGATCTATTCTCCATGTTTTATATGTAAAGTTGAGTCAACGATAAGTTTAACACTTTCAGAGGCAAATGGACTTCTTTTTAATTTTCAGAATAATCAACCACAAAGATTGTACTACCTTACCACTGTCTGTTAATCTTTCCTCTATCTATTAAAATGTTTATAGTTTTTTAAAGAATTCTTCATTTTGATCCTAAGAACATCTCAAGTGCTTTCTCAACTCTTTAGCCTTTTCTCCCTCTCTCTCTCTCATTTTTTTTTTGTTTTTTGTTTTGTTTTGTTTTTCAAGACAGGGTTTCTCTGTGTAGCCCTGGCTGTCCTGGAACTCACTCACTCTGTAGACCAACTTTAGCCTTTTCTCATAAATATACAGCAAAATACAATTGAATTCTAGATATCTTACCATTGCTAACAGCGTAAGTATACCTTTTCAATTAACTTTCTTTTTTACTGGACAGAAAAAATTAAGACAAATTATATAATTTATTCTCATGTGCTAGTGACGTAGGGTACTTTAAAATTAAATAAATTATCATCTAAGACACATAATTCATTTGAAGAAATATGTATCTGATAATAGAAATAAATATACAATAATATATTCCATATCAATAATTATTACAAATCTTTTTCAAGGATAGACTAAGATGCAAAGTACAGTAAAATAAAGGTTATAATTTTAAGAAGGTGAAAAGATGTGTTGCAAAAGTAAAATCTTTCTAAAGAATAAGGTTATGCAGGCCAGGAAAGGATGTAAAGAGATAAAGATGACTTCTAAAATGTTAGAAATCATACCTCATGGCTACTCTGTGTCATTGTTCAATCGTTCATAGCACAAGAAAATAACAAGTTAAAAAAGTGGAAGTATAAAATCTAAGCAGTACACCTTATAATTGTTTTTTGTTTTGTTTTGTTTTGTTTTACTTTTGGAGGTAAGGTGTGCTATTTCAGTCAAAATTTCTAAGAGTACACATCTTCTCCCTGAGGCCTACCTAATATCTCCATAAGCAGCTTAGCCAAATATTAATTAGGTTTTTTCATTATGCTTAATATCCAAATTCAATTGAATAAATATTGCAAATAATTATCTAGGTATGCTTGACCAAATCACAAACTATTTTTGAAGTAGAAACTTTTAAATTGCATACCACATTAGGCAATATTAGAATACAGAACATTAGAAATTAGCATGACTTTGCTGGCTTTGAAGACGGAGGTAGGTGTGTATTAACCATGAGTAACTGATGCAGCCTTCTGCTGATGCATTTACCCTCAAACTTACATCTATAAGGAACTGGATTCTACCAATGGTTTATTTAGTCTTGAAGGCAGGCTTTCCTCCATAGTACAGACTGCTTAGTGTCTTAATTTTATGCCAGAAACAAACTGAGTCTATTAGAATTTCTGTTAGATTATAAGTACAAATTATTTTTAATTTACATTTCTCAACATTTTTATAGGAGCACCAGAAAACTAAAACAGATTTATATATATCATATGAGGAAGTCCTATGACCGAGTAGTACTCTTAACTTAGGTCAATATGCCAAAAAGCAGAGGAAAAACCTATAAATCAAAATTTACAGTCACCTTTTCTGATTGCTTTCAGGGGCAGTTGGGACAATTGTTAATGAAACTGCTGACTGAAAAAAATGTCTTAATCAAAAGTTCTTTGTTCTCATGCTAGTTTTCCTTTGCAATTTTACTTCTTGTTTCTCCTTTAATCATTTTCACAGAACATCATTAACTGTGCTTTCATTGCCAGCCAGTTAATGAGACTAGTACTTCCACAAACAGATTTTTAGGTAAGATTTATAATTGAGAATGTCATTAAGTACTTCTTAGAACTAGCATCTTGCTTGTTGGAAAGAGGTTATAATTCATTGGGTCTTTGTTTAGTTCTTACCAAGCAAAGCTAAAGGGTGTTATATTGACACCTAATTTTGTCAACTAATAACAAAAGTTTTGTAATTGAATTGTTCCTTATTTGAGATAAGGGAGGCTATAACTCTTGTGACTTGTAAGTTAGAAGTTCTTGAAAATAGAAAATTACATAACTAAGGTACTGCAGGATGAAAAGATATTTCTGAAATGTTTTTCATGTAAATAAAAACACAAATTTTTACTTTTCCATGAACACAGGCAAATATAAAATGCCTTATACTTTGCATCATTAACTCTATTTGAATATCAACACAATTTTACTATACCACACAGTATATCAACATGTAAGACAAAAATAAGGGTAGCACTCTTGTCAGCTATGGTAATTTCAAAGGTAACTGAAACTTCCAGTTACTGCAGACATATACTCTCTCTCTCTGTCTTTCTCTGTCTCTCTCTCACATTCACATACATACACACACACACACACACACACACACACACACACACACACACACATATACTCACATACACAGAAAGAGAAGGGAGGATGGAGGGAGACAGAGAAAGCTTGTAACATGGAAGTGATAGTATTTATGAAAGCCATAAGAGGATGCCAGTCCCCCTGGAGCTAGAGTTATAGGCAGTTGTGATCTACCTGTTGTGGATAATAGGAAAAGAACTCAGGTACTATGCAAGAGTCCCAAGGACTCTTATCCACTCACCCATCTTTTCAGCTCCTTCCCAGTGTCATTTTTGACACAGAAACAAAGAAAGGAAAAAAGTAATCAAACATAATAATGAATATAATGACACAGCTACTTTTAATAATTGTTTATTTTGCCAATATGAGTTGGAACCTATACTATGTAAATACTATAATACTGGGCTACATAAGGAGCTCTATCACTGAACCTTACAAACAGATATTATAGTGTATATTATTTTTCTACTTTATAAGAAATACAGAGTCCAGCTTTTCCCCAGAAATAACCACTATTGTCTAAACTCCTGAAATATTAACTCATGTGCCCAGTGACACACTGAACTTTTGAGCATATCTTTAAAGTTATTGTGTGTAGTTTTAAAACAAAATTGAGCCCATGTCTTAGCATACCTTGCTGACTTTCATGGATAAAGAGACACGGAAGAAACAAATTATAATGATGTACACTAAAATTAAAACTTCCAAAATACTCTGATGTAATAAATTGTTTAAAGTGTTATTACTGTAAACATATTAATAATTTGGTTATGCAGTCCTCCCAAGACATTATAGCTAAATTACACAATATTCTAACATAGGAGTGATGATACATAAAGCCTTGCACTCAAGCTAGATAGACTCTGGCAATGTTTAAAATAACATACGTATGCAGGCATTTATTGTGCTTAAACTGAAACTTTTCCATACATGAATTTGTTGAGGCATCACTTCTTATTCATAATGTACAATAATCAGCTTGTTCTCTGAATTATACTCATTTATCTATTCATAGTCTCTATTTGTTTGATCTAATCTGTTGTTTAGAAAGAATCATAGTATTTAAAAGGGAGTGTATTTTATTTTTTTTTAACAAATACCTTCTAAAGAATGCGATTTTGCCTGGTCTACAGAGTGAGTTCCAGGACAGCCAGGGCTGCACAGAGAAACCCTGTCTCAAAAAACCAAAAAAAAAAAAATGTGATTTTTTATTCTGTCAGGTTAGTACTATAAATATTAAGGATTAATATGCCATGGAAAATAAAATAAACATTATTTCCATTTGACTCTGAAATCTTATTCATGGATGTTTAAATTTACCACTGTGGGGCAGTCACAACAGCTAAAACATAAACTGCTTAAAATAAGCTGATTGTACCTTTAACAGAAAACTGAACAAAAGTTTTATATGGTTTGTATAAAGAAAATTTTCATGTAATCATTTCTTTCTTGAAAATGTTGTCCATTTTGCTAATGGGGCTTCAAGGGTTTGGTTTATTTGTTACCCTTTGGTTTCTTTTGGCTTATGCTTAGCATTCTTTAGAAAAACTTCCTTTAGTTACAACTAAATGCTTAGTTTCGACTAAACTAATTACTAAAGTAATTAATTTCCATAAACTTAAAAATATAAATACTTATTTTAAAAATGTCAAATTATGAATGCAAACTAATCTATATATTCTAAGTGTTAACATATTTCATTCACTATATCCTTTAAGAAAGCATCTGTGGAAGTAATAGAGACATTATAGATACTTGCAGCAAAATTATCATAAATGTAGGCAAGGATTTCTGACATTATATTCTACAAAAATATTTAATCCAGATAATGATTCCAAAGAGGAGAGCTGTCAGAAATATTCTAATAAAAGTTTTTCAATATAATAATTTTAACCTTAGTAATTAGCAAAAGTATCTACAAATCTGTTGAGAATAAAACTCAAAATTCCACAACTTTACAACAGTAAAAGTAGTGTTAACACACATATGTAACACACATAGTCAGCTATGAGATTTAGGGAGCAACTTTTAGGAACATAACTGACATGAGTAACATTTCTTCTTAACTCTTGAACCACTGTGCTTCTCAAGAGAAAATCTAGAGCAAAACAGTTATAAAGGTATCAAGTCAATCATGGATGTTTCTACCTAGTGAAGAGAATGATTTTAATAACTAGAAAGTGGCCAAGAAAGTGTACACAGAGGACAATTACTTGTATCTGAGGAGAAAAATCTCCATCAATTTGGAAGCAGAAAATGAACTCATTTTTCTGGCCAGTAGGTGAAAAGAAAAGTTTTATTCTCAGCATTTTTGTTATTATGGACTAAATGAGTCACATTATTAAGAATTATCCTGAACATGGAAGGGCATTTAGAAGAATCCTGTATTTCTGCTTCACTAGATGCCAGTAACTTTATCTTTCTCACAATTTCAATATTCCAAAAATATTACTAGACAGTTACAAATGTTCCCTAAAAAGCAATTTCCCTAAATTGAAAATCACTAATGTAGACCATAGCAAAGGCTCAGTGAATGCACATATAAGCCTTACTACATGGCTGGCAAGAAAGTTTAGAATGAAAAAAAATAGTTTTGTATCACACATCAAAAGTATGGATTTTGGACTTTAATGAGGTCTAGTATCAGATTGTAATTAAATATTACCATAAATGTTGTTTGCAGGTTTATGTAAAAGTCAACTTTTATAAAAAAAATAGTATGCCTTAGAAAATGAAATGTAGAGTTACTGTTATTAGTTACTCTATCAAATATTTAGTAACAATGTAAAATAGTCTGGTATTCACCATAAACAGTCTAATGTAAATTGGAATAGGAAAAATTGTAACATACTACAATGGTTCACAATGTTCTTAAACATTTATGTTTACTATATTAGCTCATAAAATTAAAATGATGCTTTGATATTCATAATATAATGTATAACATTCTAATTATAAAATTAACAATTCATATTATCAGTCATGAGTCAGGACTATAAAAGTAAAGGCCAAATTATGAAGAATGTGAAGACATGGCAGAAGTTAATTGAAAAATGTTGATTTTAATAATTATAATAGTTTGATATTGACTGGAGAGCAAGGAATACATCTGTAGTTAGCATATAGGGAAAAAAACCTGGATCCTTGCTGCAAAAGACAAATTAATTAAAGAAAAACAAGCTTATTATTTTGCATACTTTATTTGCATGATTTATTCTGAAAAGAATGACAAAATAAAACATTGTTCATATTTGTTGTTGTCAATTGATAGTTGGAAGGAAAGGATATATATGAATACTGGATTTAACATATATACATATATGTGTACATATATGCATATGATAGCATATATATGACAAAGTGAGATCCAAGACACCATTAAGTGTATAAATGTATTGAATATTAATTCCAGAATCTAATTGTAATAGTGCTATTAGAAATGCAAACTTTGAGGATAAAGTGCTGGACTGGAGAGCAAGGAGTGCATCTGTAGTTAGCATATAGGGAAAAAAACCTGGATCCTTGCTGCAAAAGACAAATTAATTAAAGAAAAACAAGCTTATTATTTTGCATACTTTATTTGTCCATAAGATACACTAAAGGAATACTAGTTTGCAAAGAGAAGTCTTTAAGTTCTAGCTTATATATCACCTTTGCAAGTAACTATAAATTTTAGTAGGTATTATGCAATAAAAAAGAATTAATAAAAGAGTCCATACAGGGGAACTTGGGGTGATAAATAAATATATATTTTCCTATTACCATTGCTAGGGTCCAGGAATCTTAAGCTGTCTTCAATAAAATCACTTTTAGTACTGGCAGAAAAATAGGGAATATGAATTTTTGTTGCTGTTTGCATGTTTTTTAAATTAATCAATTGATTAATTTTACATCCTGATCACAATTTCCCCTCCCTCCTGTTGAGAAATTTTAATCTAGTAAAATGGCTGATCTATCAAGGGATCACATCCAAAATCTGAGGTCTATGTGATTTGGCTTGAATATAGGGCATACATTTAATCCAGCTAGCTAGAATACAAATACATATCTAGTAAATTATATCTAATCCTAAATAATGACATCTACTTGAAGGGCAGACAAAGTGATGAATTAGATAAACAGTTGACTGAGTGAGTCAGAAATAGGATACACCCAACTCTCAGGAGAACAAACTGGAAAGAGAGGCTACTTAAGAGCAGTACAGAGAGGTGGAGTTGAGTTCAATTGAATTCAGTACAGTGCTATTCAGTTGATGGAGTTCAGAGGCAATTTTTTCCAAGTAGAGCAATTTGGACAGAATGCAAGAGAAGGTAATTTGAATCAGTCAGCTTGTAGAGGAGTTTGAGACAGATCAGCTGACTTGAGCCAGACAGCCAGAGTTCAGAAAGTACTAAAAAGCACGAGTATATTCAGTAGTAAATCTTAGAAGTGGAAATATTCTAGGATTAGATTAGTAGATGGAGGCTGAAACCTGAAGCCCTCAAGGTCTGGGCTTGTGTAAGATTATATTGTACATAGGCTAGAATCTTCTAGGACTAGATCTAGAGATAGTTAGAAAAATTTCTGGGCTCAGCCAAAGTTATGTATTTGTAGAGCTTGGGGCCTGGCTGTTATTTCATCCCATCATCTGAGAAAATAAAACCAACACTTACAACCTTCTCTGCTCATAGTTCATCCTTCCCCACCTCTCCATGCCCCCACATCCACTGCTCCTTCATTTCTCTTCATAAATGGGGAGGAATCCAGTGGATATCAACTAGCCCTGGCATATCAAGTTAGACTTAAGACTTGTACAAGAGGGAAATGCCTTTCACTAAAAAAAAATGCCAAATATACAGAGCTAATGGAGTCATGGATTTGGACAAATTGCCAACAATTGGCACTTTACTAAACCATTATTAATGCCTAATGACATTTTCAATATTGGTCATTACATCCACAGATAAGTGAAGCCCTTACCCCTCTCCCAATCATTGAAACTTCTCTTTCCAACAGATGGAGAACATTAGAGAAAACTATGACCAATCAAAACACAGTGTTGTAGAGCCCAGTCCAAATGAATACAGCTATAAAACACAATTTAAACTAAGGCTCACGGAACATTGCATAAGAAGGGATAGAAAGAATGTAAGAAACAGAGGATCAGGGAGTTAGTTGCTGGAAGAGAGTTTCTCGTGATAATGGCAGAATGTACACCATAATTCAAACCAGTATGATTGCTTAAATATAAGCTGAACAAGGTCAAAAATAAACAAGCTAAAGTAAATGGGAAAAAGTCCATGATCCTTCCATCCTACACAATGAAATCAAAGGATATTGATAGAAGAAGAAATAGTCTTCCCCACAGAAAAGTGAAACAATTGATTTCAATAACAAATGATCAGCTCTGAAAACATACATTCAAGTAATATTATATGGACTGAACAGGTAATATGTATTTAAATACCCCTCTTAGGCTCATAGATTTGAATGCTTGGTCAACAGAGGGAGGCACTATAAGGAGGTATGTACTTGTTCAAATAGGTGTGGCCTTGTTGGGGATGTATGTCATTGGGTGTGTGTTGAGGTTTTAGTAGCTCAAACAAGTCCCACACTTGTTCTCTCTCTCTCTTCCCCATGCCTACAGATGCATATGCAGAAATTTCACCTCATTCTCCAGAAGAATGTTTGTATGAGTACCACCATAATGACAACATGATGATAATGGACTAAATCTCTGAAACTGTTAATTCAACCCTAATTAAATGTTTTCTTTATAAGAGCTGCAGTAGTCATAGTACCTCTTCACAGCAACAAGAACACTAACACACACACACACACACACACACAAATATAAACTTCAAGTACTGAAGAAAGAAGGTGGACTTACAAAAGTATCAGGGACAAAGGAAAAATACACATGAAGATGACAGTAGAAAATTATGAGTTCATTAAGACAGAGTTGGACAATCATATGAAATATCTTGATTAGCTCTCAAAATATTTGTTTCCTCAAAGCTTGTTGAATAATAGAAAATAGTTCACTTATAAAATTGTCCTCACTGAAAACATTTAAAAGTCTTTAAGATCTGTTAATTGTTTATTTACTTGAATTAATAAAACATCAATAGGAAGCTACTAATCATCTTTATCTTCTATCAATGATGGTTAGTGAGTAAACCAGAAAAAGGATATATCATAAAATATGGACAACGTTGTAAATGTAAATATTTCCTAGCTAATATGTTAGAAATTCACATATAACTGAATAATAAATACGAAAGCCAGCAATGAGAATATGAAGTTATTTTTATATCCAAGGCGGTATACAATGTAAAATTTTCTAGGTTGATATGCTTTAAGTGATCAAATATAATACTAGCATTTGTTTAGCAACCTTCATTATTTAAGGCAATTTATTATCCAATTACCAACTTTGGACAATGACCAAAATCTAGCATTAATATATTTTCTATATGGTAAAATAACCACTTAACACAATTCAATTCAGTTCAATTCAGTTCAGAGTTCAGTCCAGTTCAGTTCAGAATAGTTCAGTTTGGTCAAGTCAGTTGAGTTCAACTGTGCTCAACTCAGTTCAGAGGAAAGCAGTTATGTTTGAAGCAATGTGGTTTGTAGAGTTCAGGAACATTTTTTTTCTAGGCTGTGAAAAAAGAGTCAGAAGCTGACAGAAACCAATTTGAGTCAGTCAACTTAGAGAAGAGTTTGAGCCAGAACAGCTGAGTTTAACTTGCCAACCAGAGTTCAGAAAGAGCTGGAATAAATGAGTTTATTTAGAAGTAAGTCTTGGAGGCAGAAACATTCTAGGTTTAGATTAGCTCTAGAGGAATTTTAATCCAGCAACATGGCTGTTCTCACAAGTGATCATATCCAAAGTCCTTGTAGGTCTATGCAGTCTGGCTGGAACGATACACCTTTCATACCTCTGACCAGAATACAGACATGCCTTCTGCCTTTCTGCCTTTAATCCCAAACAATGAAAATAAAGTCAGTTTATAGAAGGAAGCCGCCATTTTTGAAAGTGACATCAAATTGATGGGCAAATAAAATGATGAATCAGAGAAAGATTTGACAGAATGAGACATGGATAGAATATGTCCAACTCTTATCAGATTTCACAAAAAAAGAAAGGGTACTTAAGAGCATTGCAGAGAAAGAGAGTCACTCAGTTCATTTGAGTTGAATTGATTCCATTGAGTTTCTTTCAGTTCTTTCAGTGCTCTGGAGTTGAGCTTGTTCACGAGTTCAAGCATTTCAGTGCAGTTCAGCAGTGGTAATTGAAGCCAGAGAATAATGAAGGAGCCAGAAGTTTAGAACAAATTGCCATAGTTAGTTTGAGGGAAAGCATAGCAATTCAATGAAAAACTGAAAGAAGCCAGATTAAATCAATTATCCTAGATAGGAATTTGAGGCAAAACAGCTGAGTTGATCCAACCGGCCAGATTTGAGAAACAGTGAGAAAGACTGAGTTTATTCAGCAGTAAGCCTCTGAGATGACAATTATACCTGGCAAATAAAAGATAGTTTTATTGTTAAGACGGTGGAATTGATAATTGTTTCTATTATAATAGATGAACTGTGTACAAATTTTAGATTAAACAGAAAGGGTGAAAATATAGAGAAATTTTAATTCAGAAACATGGCAGCTCTGGAAAGGAAT
This sequence comes from Grammomys surdaster, assembly GCF_004785775.1. Classification (NCBI taxonomy): domain Eukaryota; kingdom Metazoa; phylum Chordata; class Mammalia; order Rodentia; family Muridae; genus Grammomys; species Grammomys surdaster. Next base: position 10,416,883 of record NW_021604563.1, read on the forward strand.
CACTTCCAAAGATAAGATCCCTCTGGAGAAGCCATGATGAGAGATTAAAATTTCTCTACAAGTAATATTTTATACTTCAAATATTGACATTCTTTTTGATTACGAATAAATTGAAAATGTATAAAGTTTTTATTTATCCTGGATTTGGAATAGACAAATAAATACAAGCAAGAAAGCTAAAAATAGAGTCAAGGTGGGAATTGACATAATTCTTCAAGAATTTAATAAGGATTAGGCTAGAGCTTTCCAACTCCAAAGATTTTTCCCAGCAATATCTATAGAATAAATTCTTAGTTATTTAACCGGATTATAAAAGACCTAAGAGAATGATGTAAAGTTTAGAATAAGTAGTGGAATTGGTTTATTCACTTTGAAAGAGAATATTAAGTTTGAATTCCTAGCTCTTAAAAAACTGAATTTTATTAATAGCAGGTTTGTTTAAGGTCATTGTTATTTAGGGAAAATATGCATAATAAGTAAAAAAAGTATTTAGGAGAACTGATTGAACTCTGTGTGTGTGTTTGTACATTTTATCTGACTTTTTATTTAAACACATTTTAGCTTTAAATATATTCTGATCATATTATTCATCTCCAAGAAGTTCTTCCAGATCCTCTTCTCCTCTCTAACCATTGAACGTTTCAAAAAAATAAAATTGTTTATGAAATTGGCAAAACTCCATATAAGCAAGAAAATGAGCTCTTGTATTTCACCATATGTCTAATTGAGAATATAGAATCACACAGTAAATTAAAGCATAAAAAGGCCTTTAAAATAAACTGTATGCAATTTTGAAACAAAAAATAATTAGTTCCTGATGGTCTGGGTTTCAAATTCTTTGTCCTTGTAATTTTTTTTTAAGAATGAAAATGTTCTAAAATCTTATAATACAATGCAACTTTGAGTTGCTTTTTAACATACAACATGAACTACGCTTAGTAATATAGATTATTTATCACAATTTTTATAAACTTTAACTATAAATTTAAATTAAAGATTCAAAAATTTGCATAAGCAAATTTTAAAGTTGGAATATGCGAGTAATTTCTCATTTTATTATAAAAATAAGACAATAATTAATTCTTTGATTGTGTGTATGTTTCTCTGGGTATATGTGTACATATGTAGGTACCCACAGAGGCCAGCAGACATTCTAAGATCCCTTGAAGCCACCTAATTTGTGTGCTGCATACTGGATAGTTATTTGAAAGAGGAACAAGTGCTCTTAAACATTGTAATATATCCTTAGACAATATAATTAATTATAATAATGTCTCAGATAATTTTGTAATTTCGAATCAGAGCCAATATCTAGAAGATAATATGTGGTAAATAAATATTTATTAAATATTCAAATCACTGCTTTTATAGAAAAAATTCTAACATAACTGAAGGACAAGGAAATGATCTTAAATCCAACCTACAATGATGACAGAGGCTGTTAAAGAGGATATGAATAAATCCCTTAAAGAAATACAGGAAAATACAATCTGACAGTGGTCTTTAAAGAGGAAACAAATTAATGCCTGAAACACACACAGGAAAATACAATTAGACAGGTGAAGGATAACAAAAAAATCTGAAAAGTAGAAGAACTTCTGGAAGAATCACCGTCTCTGACTTCAAGCTGTACTACAGAACAATAGTGATGAAAACTGCACAGTATTGGTACAAAAACTGACATGTTCATTAACGGAATCAAATCAAAGACCCAAAAATAAATTCACACACCCCTATGGACCCTGTTAAGGCATGAGGTAAATCACAGTCAGTTGCTGTGGACAATCTAAAGCAGTTCTATATCACACACCCGGGATCAAAACAAAAACATATTTCTGTAATATTTCTGTCTTTAAAGAAATCAAAACTCTTACTTCAAATACATAGGCCAGTCTTTGCAACAAAGAAAAATCCTAATTCCAACAACATCATAAACAACAATAAGCCAAACAAATTTAGCTTCAAGAAAACGAAATCAAAGAGGTTATTGTAGATTATGAACATCCATTATAAAATGGATAGCACAGTATTGATTCTGAACAATCATCTTATATAAGTGATTTGCTAATGAAAAGCCTTCTACTTGTTTATTCTTAGATGTTTTTCAAGTTCATTATCACACCTGCATTGCAATTGATTTCCAATTCCTTAAGCAAACTCTCTAGTTTGATTACTTAGCATACTATGTCCTTTTATAACATAATATATTTACTTTAACTTAATTTGTATTTATATTGCTGGTAATCTATGTACAAATGTCATCAGTATAATTTAGTAACTACTAAAAATAGCTATTCATTGTGATTTACTCTAAACTAATGCACAGAAAACTGTGCATTTGCAGCTCCTGTCAAAGACAGTGGATTTTCAAGGGAGAGTACTAGATAATGATGATTTTCCATATCTGAACTCCAGTATGTATTATGAGATCATAAGATTTGTGCTCTGTATGTAAAATTTTCAAAATAATTTATATCTCTTAAAATTCACAATTTGTTCTGTTATCTTCCCAGAGCTATGTTTACTTTCCTTTGAAAAAATATTCCTTATTAATTCATCAGTGACTTTTCAAATACATGTAGGTAGTCATAACTTTGTAGCACATACAATTATAAACAAAACAAAAAGCATAAAAGTGTACCTGATTTCTGTGGCATTTAGTTTTAGAAATATTTTTTAATGGTGTCTATGCATGTGGGGGGTGGCAAGTTGGTGGTGCAGAGATAACAAAGTGAAATTTAATATGTTGAGTAAAACAGTTGAAATTAAGTATATTTTACATTTGCCTAGTTTTGTTTTTCCTGCAATAATTTTCTTCCTAAAATCAGGGTAGATGTTAGTGTTAAATGAAGTAGAGAGAAATCAAAAGGAAAGACAGGATCAAGGAGAAGAGTCAATGACCAGACCAGAAATTATACATGTGCCTCAGCTGACAGTAGGACACTGTCAGTGCCACACCTAGTTTGTGGGATTCCTTGCTTTGCTTTCTCCCTGGATATTGCATGTTGATGGAGCAGAGACTTTGTGAAAGAAACGTACTTCCTTTTGTTAGCTAGCAAATCCATTGTAAAACCTGTGCAATATGCTTTTGCTCCTTGACTCAGAAACACCAGTTTTATGTTCTTATAAAGAAATGGTGTGAGAAATCCTGTAGTAACAGCACATGATTTGTCTATTTATTGAAACTCACCAGTTGTGTCTTTCTGTTTTGGAAAAATTACAACACACAATTTTCATATCAGCTTTATCACATTTGTAACTTCATATTATGAAATCTGAACTATCGAACAGTAAACTATACCTGCAAAGTGACTTCTATTGTTTTGTTTTTTGTCGATTTTGTTCATTTGTATTCTCTGAAATTGTGCTGGCTTACCTAACCGGACAACTCTGATATGCTAGAGAGCAATGATCAGAGAAACAAAATTACTACCTTTGAAAATTTTCCAGGTGTCTCTAAAAGATCTCTAAGACTGTTTTCATTTTAAAGTGACCAACACTCTTTCTTTTACTTGAATTTATTTTCCTTTATGAAGAAGTGTGGTTTTGGAATGAAAACAATAATTTTTTTGCGAATATCTTTGAGGACACAACTGTGATCAAGGGAAATAAAACAAAACAAAATAATATTAATGTAATGTAGAAATTTTACAAATCCATAGATTTCCAAACTTATTTTTGAAACTGCTTCAGTCTGTTAACATACAGTCCATACTCGTGGTTTAACACCACATCTGCTCTAAAATGTATCAGTCCCTTAATAGCATTGGCCTTGGTGATTAAAAGGCCTTTAATTAAAAGAAAGAAGTTTTATATTTCATGGAAATACTGTAAGTCAATGTTAATGGAATTTTGTTGTTAAGAATAAAACATATAACTGTAAAACATGATTCCTTTTTCAGTTTCATATTTTGCCTTGCTAATATTTTAGTGCATTTATTTCAGTGCTGCTCGAACTAAAAATAAATGCTTAGTAAATATGATGCTTCCTGAATTTATGGCATGACTGACTTATTTTTGCTTAGTAACATTAATCAAAACTGTATTTTCCTACAAGAAGCTTTAAAAACAGATTTTTTTTTTCTATTCGCCTTCACTCAGGAGGCACACAAGCTGTTCTTTACTTGCTTAGAAATTCTCTTTAGATTTGATATTTACTGTTATTTTATACAATGCTTGAAGAGGGAAGAACAAATCATATGAAAGAGGAACTCTTGGCAAGGCTTTATTATAACCTTCCAAGTTCTGTGCCCAACATCCACACAAACAGCCTATCAGAAATGTGGTTTGTAACTACACAGTTTTTTTTTTCTTTCCTGCCAGACACTATATTATTATTTGCTCACACCCTGTATGGGTCATGATTTTTGGAGCCAGATAGCCATGACATATTCCTATCACTGCTGCTGACAATTTTTTACCTGGGCTATGGAGTATATCTCATTACTTACTGGCAGTTGAGTCATAGCACATCAGACATGACTGATGAAAATATCCTTTTAATAACTGTCAAGTATTAGTCAATTAGTACTGCTTCGTAATTAATACTATGTGAACACACTGTCTACTCACGTCATACTGGTAATTTTATCTTCACACATACCTATTATTCTTAGATTTTGTCTTTTCATTGTGTCTTGAATTTCCTGGATATTTTGGATTAGGAGCCTTTTCACTGTGTGTTTTCATTGACTGTTGTGTCAATATCTTCTATGGTATCTTCTACACCTGAGATTCTCTCTTCTATCTCTAGTATTCTGTTGATGATATTTGCATCTGTAACTCCTTCCCTAAGTTTTCCATCTCTAGGATTGCCTCTCTGATTTTTTTTTCATTTTTTTCTATTTCCATTTTTAGATCCTTGAAGGTTTGTTCCATTCTTTACCAGTTTGTATGTTTTCCTGTATTTCTTTAAGGGATTTATGTGCTTCCACTTTAAGGAAAATTTTCTGTTTACTTGCATTCTCCTGTATTTTTTTAAGGGAGTTATTTATGTCCTCTTTAAGCTCCTCTATCATCTTCATGAAATGGGAGTTTAGATCAGTGTCTTGCTTTTCAGATGTGATCGGGTATCCATGGCTTGCTGTTGTGAAAGAACTGGGTTCTGATGGTGCCAAGTGGCATTGATGTCCATTGCTTATGTTCTTGTGCTTGCCTCTCACCATCTGGTTATCTCTTGTGTTAACTTCCTTGCTGTCTCTGACTAGAGCCTATTCTTCCTTTTAGGAAAGTGCGACAATGTGAGCTGTGTTAGAACAGGGCTTCTGAGAGGCAAACAGTGCTGTCTCTGGTTAGGGGGTCCCTCCTGTGTGTCTATTTAGGGCAAGCCTCCTTTTACACTGGCTATGGCAGATATCCTGTGACTCTGGTTACTGCAGAAGTCCAAGGAGTCAGGCTCTCTCTCTCTCTCTCTCTCTCTCTCTCTCTCTCTCTCTCTCTCTCCCTCTCTCTCTCTCTCTCTCCCTCCTCTCTCTCTCTTTCTCTCTCTCCCTCTCCCTCCTCTCTCTCTCTCTCTCTCTCTCTCTCTCTCTCTCTCTCTCTCTCTTTCTCTGTGTGAGGTTCTAGAACACCCAATCTGCCCCAGGTGGAGCAGATAGGTCCTGTGTCCACTGTTCCCCATGGAGGTCCCAGTTAGGCCAGGAATTGGGGCAAGGGGGCACTCACCTATGTACCTGGTTATGATGGACTTCTTGGGAGTCAGGCTGTCTATGTGTGTGTGTGTGTGTGTGTGTGTGTGTGTGTGTGTGTGTATTGGGGGGTGGATCTGCACTGGGTAGAGTTGTGGAATGGAAGGAAGATGTATCTCTGGATGCTACAATCACTTTGGAAATCAATATGGTGGTTCCTCATAAAATTGGAAATAGTTCTACGTGAAGACACAGTTATACCATTCCTGGGAATATACCCAAATGATGCTATACCATATAACTAGCATACATGCTCTACTATGTACGTAGCAGCCTTAATTATAATAACCAGAAACTAGAAACAACCCAGATGTCCCTCAGTGGAAAAAATGGATATAGAAAATGTGGTACATTTTCACAATAGAACACTGCTCAGCTATTAAAAGGAGGACCGCATGAATTTTGCAAGTAAATGGATAAAGCTAGAAAATATATTATCCTGACTGAGGTAACCCAGACCCAAAAAGACATGCATGGTATGTAGTCACTGATAAGTGAATATTACCCCAAAAGCTCTGAATACAGAGCTACCAGTGACTAAACCACCAACCAAAGAATATACACTGGCTGGTCCATAGCTCCTATTACATATGTAGCAGAGGATTGTCTCATCTGGCATCAGTGGTAGGAGAAGCACTTGATCCAGTGGAGGCTTGATGCCCCAGCATACGGGGATGCTAGACAGGTAGGTGAGAGTGAGTAGGTAGAGGAGCATCATCATAGAGGTAAAGAGGAGTAGTGATGTGGTGGAGGGTTTGAGGAGGGAAGACCAGGAAGGGGGACAACATTTGAAATGTAAATAAATAAAATAATTGGTTAAGAAGTAAAATAATGTGAAGATAATTCCCCATATACATGCCCATGGACAATCTGATGAAGGTAAATGCTCAGTTAATATTCCCACTTCTCAGATATGTATAGGTTTGTGTTAAGTTGGCAAAATCTAGCCAGCATGTGTCCAAATGTTATAGAACATTTTGTCTTTTAGGATGCCCACCAGATATATCAGGAAATGCTTTAACAATGTTATAAGTTTAGGCTGAGGCTGTGTTTCATGATGTGTCATCATGGGTGGCTCAGCTTATTGCAAAACTTAGGTACTTTTTCAGTTAAACAGCTTTTCTTAAATTGTTTTCTACCATGCAGAGATCTATTGAGTAACCCCAAATTGAAATGAGTGAACAATTAATCTTTAAGTTAAATAAATCATACAACACTACACTCTGAATCTTTATGTATTTGAATGTTCATGGTGTCTTATCAACTGTTCAACCAGTTATTAACATCTTTTTTATTAAATGTGGAAACAAAAAATGAATGGCTAAGGCTAAGAGCATCTTATAGAAATTGAAGAGAGGGGTTAACTGGAGAACTGTAGAATTATATAAGATTACAGCAAGGCCCTTAAAGCCTTGATAATTTGTGGAATTATTTAGCTATTTTAAGAACTGAAGTTGAACAATACAATTTTTATTTTTGACAGTACTAGTTTAGTCATGCTATTATACAAACTGAGAGGACGTAGTAAAATGCAGCTATAGTATTAAAAGTAAATGGTAGTATTACTCTTTAGTTGGTAAGAAGGAAAAAAAGAGTTGCATAGAATCTGGTTCCAGACATATATCAAAAATCAAGCCGGGCGGTGGTGGCGCACGCCTTTAATCCCAGCACTTGGGAGGCAGAGGCAGGCGGATTTCTGAGTTCGAGGCCAGCCTGGTCTACAGAGTGAGTTCCAGGACAGCCAGGACTACACAGAGAAACCCTGTCTCGAAAAACCAAAAAAAAAAAAAAAAAAAAATCAAACGAAAGATTTAGTGCATTACATAGAGCCATCCTGATTGTCATTTTGACAGGCCGAAGAATCATCTAGGAAAACACCACTGAGCAAGCCAGGGACAGATTATCTAGATTAGGTTAGCCTACGAGCATTTTCTTTGAGATGGAAAGACCCAAGCTAAATGTGGTTGGACTTGTGTCCTGAACTCTACAAAACCGGGAAAGCTAAATAATTAGGATTTTTCATCTCCTTTTACATTTTTAGATGTAGATGCAGTGTGATCAACTCCCTCAAGCTCCTGATTCCACATAGGTATGAATGATACTACAGTTCTGTGGCCCAATACAATCCCCTTCTCACTTAAATTGCTTTTGTCAGTGTATTTTAAGATAGCAGCAGGATACAAGGATGAAAAAAAAAGTTAACTATCCCTTGTGAAAATAGTGACAACATATACTCACATTTTAAAAAACAGGAGAAAAACATATAATGAGGGAATGAGATACTGATATTATTACCCTCTGTTTGGGTGTGATATGAGAATTTAAAATATGTATATTTAGTCATCAACTGAAAACTAGATATGTTTAGATTAAAAATTCGAAAGTGACATGTGAGTTCACTTCTATGCATTATTATTATTTTGAAATGGAAAATAAAGCCATTGGAAAAAATGAATTGGTCTCCAAAAAATATGTGACCCCAGGAAAAATTTCTTATGAAGATAACAATGGTTTTTACTTTTCTTTATTCTGTCAAATTCTTTCATAGTTCAGAAAATCTGTGACAGTTAAAGAATGTATAAAGTAAGAAGAGCTCCAAAATTGGGTAAGAAAATGGTATGGAAACAAAATGGAAGAATCAAAAAGAATGTGATCTAATAGAAAGAAAAGCAGAAGATTATTTGCAGAGATAGAAAAAAATAATTAGTTTTACATTCTACCAAGGGTAAAATGCCCTGTGATCAAGGAGTCTACTTAAAATTAATAGGGAAGAATAGTTCCAGAACTTGATGTAGGTGTACTGTGGTAGGATGAATGGTGCTACTCCACAATATACATATATTTAATAATGCACAGATGCTCTGGTTGCTATCTTATATAGTCAAAGAGTAAACACTGTATTTCATTGCAAAAGATGTGAATTAAAGATACTGAAGGAATGAAATTAAGATGGATAATTGTAATCATATATCCTAAATGGAAACATATCTGTGGGGAGGGGAGAGAGGGAGGAAGAGAGGAAAATTTGATCGATGTAAAAAGAAGCTATAATGTTGTAGTAATATTATTTGGGGATTTCTACCCTATCTTTGATCATTTAGTTTGCAAATAAAGCACACAAACCCTTTATCCTTATAATAAGCTTTAAAGCACAATAGTTGCACAGATATCAACTCTCTATGAAAGTTTGCCTACCTCCCTGTCAGTAAGCTCAAGATATCACTTGGCATGTTCCACCTGGGCTGTTCCTACTCCAGAAGGCCATGTACTCATGATCCACCTACCCCATTGCACTAAACTTCCTCCTTCTTCTCCCTCTTTTGTTGTCTCTTCTCAGATACCAAGTCCAGAATTGAAGCCTGGCCTACTTATTTTCTGCCCAGCTACAGGCTGTAGTCATCTTTGTTAACCAATAATTTTAAATTAAAGAGCAGTGTTTATACAAAAAAGAGCTGGCACATGTAAGAATTCTTTTCTCTTGAAGCAACTAAACCCTGAGATACAGAATTTAGCATCACAATACAAAGCAACAGACCAAACCTTAAAAATCCCCTTTTGGTCTTATAGTAAGCAACAACATATACTAGAAACAATTATTAGGAAAATCATGGGACAAAAGTTACATTTTAAAAGTTCAGTATGTTTTTATTTGCCAATTTAAATAAAGTATTCTTTCATATATCCTAGCTCAGTGAATTCAGAGATTTGTATCTAAATAATTTTCTATCCTAATTTGTACTACTATCCTAAACACATCTTCTTATACCTAGAATATCTTCTTAAATCCTAAACTACATAAGTTTGTAGTCATCAACCTCATCAGAATCCTGAGTAGAAATAAATATTTCCTGAGTATGCAGGAAAAGCAGGAACACAGTTTCCAAACATTATACAAAAGTCAGATATAGCTGATTGCCTGGACAGTCCTCAATATTCTCTAAAACACTGGGGCATCATCTTCAGCCTTCTGGTCCAGAATATCTGACACCTTTTTTGAAGCAGAGATTATGAAGGCCTTTCTTATCCTGTTTTTGCAGAGCTTGGCTGTCAATTTTACTTCATCTGTTTGTCCTTTCTGGACAGTATTCTGTCTGTAAATGAAGTCAGAACATTTTATTTGCCCAGTGGCTAGCTTGAAGCAACTCCATATAGATGTCTTTCATTGCTCATTATCTTCTTTGAAAAAGAATGAGGGTACCTCCAGGAGCAGATCTGCCTCATCAAAAAACATTTTTTTAATAATAAGACAACTTTAAATGCCATATTCATGGAGTTTCTGAGATTTTTGAAGACTGTCTCTATCTATCTATCTATCTATCTATCTATCTATCTATCTATCTATCTA
>NW_021604563.1:10426924-10468915 GCF_004785775.1 Grammomys surdaster
CTATCTATCTATCTATCTATCTATCTATCTATCTATCTATCTATCTACAGTATACTAGAATTGTCGAATATTGTTTAATCTTAGATATTTATTATCTGAATGACATTGACAACATCTTATTGTAGTTAATTAAACTAGTATCTAATATGACCATGAGTTTGATTACCTATAAACTTGTATTTCTTATTTATCGTTAACAGTTCATAAATTGTATTTTTATTATCCCTAAAAATTTGTAATAGCAGCTTTCAAAAGATTTAGAACTTTACATTATATCTTTAACTATTTATACATACAAGTTTTCAAATAAATATTTAAAACATATATACAAATATGAAAAATTAACCTTAAATTTGTGTCAATACACAATAACTTTACCAAAGTATCAAAATAATCTTATTTCTGTATCAATATACAAAATTCTGTAATAATATTACAAAATATAACTTCAAATTTGTATGAAAATATAAAGATCTCTATCAATGTAAAATAATTGTTATGAAATGACTTTTTTGGCTTTAGAGTAGATTCAATAATCTACTCCTTTTGTCTAATATAATATTTCTGTATCCTCCTTTTTATTTTCAACCCCCTTCCTTTTACCTAAGGAAAAAAGGATAGAGAAAAGGAAAGAAAGAAAACTCTGAGTCTCAACTCTATATTTTGTTGTCTCTGTGTCAAAGCCTATAACTATTTATAATCATCCCCTTAAATAATAACAAAAATGTAACAGATATTGAATGACAAAAAAAAAAAACACTATCCTACTCCATGGAAATGGGAGCTAGTTTTCTTATAATTGCTTCCTGTTGATTTTCCACAGAATTCTTATTTTTCCTTTAAATTATTTATTTATTCAATTTAAAATCCAAATATTGTCCCAACATTCCACCATTCCTCTTCTCTTCTGAGAAGCTTGAAACTTTTCTGGGTATACCTCCACCCTGGCATATCAAGAATGTGCAGGGCTAGGTACATCCTCTCCCACTGATGTCAGACAAGGCAGCTGAGTTAGGTGAACAGATTCCATAGACAAGCAACAACTTTAGAGACAGTCCTCACTCCAGTTGTTGGAAAACCCACATGAAGACATAGCTGTTCACTTACTACATAAGTGCAGAGGGAATTGTTCCACCCATGTTTATTCTTTGGTTGGTGGTTCAGTCTATGAGAGTCACCTAGGGTCCAAGTTAGTTGGCTCTGTTGGTCTTTCTGTGGTGTTGCTACTCTCTCCAAGACCTCAATCCTTCCATAAGAGTCCCAGAGATCTGTCCAATGATTTGCTGTGGCTCTCTACATCTGTTTCAGTGAGCCGCTGTTGAGGATTGTTATGCAAGGTACTTTCTGCAAGCATAACAGAGTATCATTAATAGTGTCATTGACTGGTGCTTACACAAGGAGTGGGTCTCAAGATGGGCTGCTTATTATTTGACAATTACATCAATCTCTGCTCCATCTTTGTCCATGAATTCTTGTAGACAGGCCAAATTTTGGGTCAAAAGTTTTATTGGGTGGTTTGTTGTCTTTATCCATTGACCGGGAGATGGGGTGGTCCTGTCTAGTTCTAGGAGGTAGCCTCTACAGATCCTATATTTCCACTGGTATCAGTCTCAGCTAAGTTTACCCACACAAATTCTTAAAAATCCTCCCCAATTCTAGGTATCTTGCCTATCCCAGACTTGTCTACCATCCAACCCCCCATGCCCATGAGCTACAGATTTCCATTCATTCTCCTGACCCTCTTTCATTTTCTCTTCTCTTCCTTTTCTTGATCCTGAATATTTCCCACAGTCCCCTCTACATCTCCTCTTCCACCCAGTTTCTCATTCTGTCAGACTCCTATGACTTTATTTTCTCTCCTAAGTGAGATTCAAGCATCCTCATTTGGCCATTCCTTATAATTTACTTTCTTTGAATCTGTGGAATGTATCGTATATTTTATGAATAATATCTACACATAAGTGAGTACATAATATACATATTCTTTTGTGTCTGGGTTACCCCAATCAGGATGACAGTTTAAAGTTCCTTCCATTTGCCTGCAAAATTCATAAAAAGTCCTTGTTTTTAATAACTGAATAGTATTCTATCATGTAAATAAATGACATTTTCTGTATCCATTCTTCAGTTGAGTGGCATCTGGATTTTTACCAGTTTCTGACTATTACAAATAAATCTACTGTGAACAGTGTCCCTGTGGTATGGGTAAGTGCATCTTTTGGGTATATGCCCAGGAGCACAATACCTGTATCTTCAGCTAGAACTATCTAGTTTCAAATTTCTGACAAACTCCCAGATTGATTTCCAGGGTCGTTGTACAAGTTTGCACTGCCACCAGTAATGGAGGAATGTTCTGCTTATACCACATCCTTACTAGTTTGTGCTGTCCCTTTAGTTTTTTTTACCTTACCCATTCTTTTAGATGGAAGATAGAATCTTTTGGTCATATTTATCTGCATCTCCCTGATGAGTATGGAAATTGTACATTTCTTTAAGTGCTTCTTTTTATTAATCATTTTATTCATTTACATTTCAAGTGATATTCCCCTTTCTGGTTTCCCCTCTGAAACTCCCTCCATTCTATCCCTCCTCCCCTCTGCCCATTCACCTACTCCTGTCTCATTACCATTTGAGATTCCTATGCTGAAAATTCTCTGTGTAGCTCTGTATTCCATTATTAAATTGAATTATTTGTTTTTTGGCACTTAGCTCCTTGATTTCTTTATATATTTTGGATATTAACCCTTTATCAGATGTAGGGTTAGCCATTTTATCCTATTGACAGTGTTTTTGTGCCTTACAGAAGCTTTTAAATTTCATGAGGTCCAATTTATTGTCAATCTTAGCACCTGAGCTGTAGGCATTCTGTTCAGAAAATCGTGTCCTGTACCAATGTGCTCAAGGCTATTTCCCACTTTTTCTTTTATTAGATTTAGTGTATCCTGTTTGATGTGGAAATCTTTGAGTCACTTGGACTTTAGTTTTGTGCAAGGTGATAAATACAGTTCTACTGGCAGTTTACTACATGCAAGCATCCATTTAGCCAAGCACCATTCCTTGAAGATACTTTCTTTTTTCCACTGTGTGGTTTTGGCTTCTTTCTCAAAAATCAAGTGTTCATAGGTGGGTGGATTTATTTCTGGGTCTTTTCAATTTAATTGATTAACCTATCTATTTCTATACCAATATCATGCAGTTTTTTATCTCTATTGCTCTGTAGTACAGCTTGAGATCAGGGATGCTGTTACTCCAGAAATTCTTTTATTGTTTAGGATTGTTTTAGCTATCTTGTTGTGTGTGTGTGTGTGTGTGTGTGTGTGTGTGTGTCTGTCTGTCTGTCTGTCTGTCTGTCTGTGTATTTACATATGAAGATGAGAATTTATCTTTCAAGGCCTATAAAAATGTAAGCTGTTTCTTTTTGAGAAAATAAAAAAAAAGATAGAAATATCCTTAGCCAAATGACTAAAAGGTAGAAATAAAATTTATAAAATCAGAAATCAAAAGAGAGATATAACAGTAACTGAGAACATTAGAAAAAATCATTAAGTATGTCTTCAAAAGCTTGTACTATACAAAATTTGGTAATTTAAATAAAATTGATAATTTTTTAGACAGATACAACTTATCAAAGTTTAAGTAAGATCAGGTAAGCTAAGGAAATATAATCACTCATTAAAATTCCTCTAAGCCCAAAAAGCCCAGGGCTGAATGGTTTTAGCACATAATTCTACCAGACTATCAAAGAAGATCTGTGAAAGTTCATGATTCTCCAAAAAAATGATACCCTGGACTCAAATAGTAATCAAAACTAAAGAGTATTTTATTTTGTGGAAGTGCAGTATTCTGGGGTCTTCCATTTACCAAGATGGAAACACACAAGAGAGCTCATAGGCCCAATTTAAAGCACAATAGAGGAATTCCAGGTAGGGGTAAGTGACCTTTATCTTAATTGGTTGGCTCTATATCTAGAGACATTTTAGAACCATTGCTGGGGAATGAAGGAGAGTTGCAAACTGTTACAGGGGAAGCCTGCAAACTGTTGCTGACCAATTGCCTTTGCTTCAGGCCAGGTGGTGGGGTAGCTTCTTATGGTAAGGCAGTTTTTGATTGGCTGCCAAGATCTCTTTTGTTTTGTTTTGTTTTGTTTTGTTTTGTTTTGTTTTGTTTTGTTTTGTTTTGTTTTGTTTTGTTGACTTGCCTAGACTTCCTTAGTTCTTGGAAACAGAAATCTAAGCTTAGTCTTTTGAATTGCTAATTTGAAGCCTGTCTTTGACTTAGCCTGTCTCAATCCTCTCAGAGCAAATACCTATACTTCAACTATTACAAGAAATGGAAACACAAGGAACATTCCCAAACTCATTCTATGAAACCACAGTCAACATGATAACTAAATCACATACTCAACAAGAAAAGAATGTTTTAGACAAATTTCTTCATTAACCTCGATGAAAAAAATGCTGAACAAACTATTCACAAACTGAATGCAAGAACATATCACAATCACCATTCAACGTGATTGCCAAAGACCACCATTGGCTTATAGAGGGGATCTGATGAAGGGGTTCTTGGGAGTACCAAAAAAATGACTTGGAATTCAAATTGTGAGGTACACAAACTGATAGCTTATACTGTGCTTGAGATAGCTTTTCAGATACCCTTCTTCTTTTTTTTTTTTTTTTTGATGGGGCATCAAATATTTAATGTGGTCAGAGGCACAAACAAGAGAGCAGATGTTCACATCAGATAGCTTTCTGTTAGACACAGCTTTCTCTTGATATAGACAAAATTCTGTTCTAAAAACTCTCTGAATATCAGTTCAGTCATTCATGCCAGGTTCCTTTTTGATTATTCCACTAATCAGCATCCTCCAACCCTAGTCCCCTGATTCTTAGAAAAACGCAGGAACCATATGCTTTTTTCTTTCCTTTTTGTTCCCATAACATTGAAAATGAATTCAGAGATCTTCCTGCCTTTGCAAGCACATACAATAAGGTAGATGGATGAGATCGCTCTCTTAGATCTTCATTCCTACCATGCCTAGGCCTAACCTGGCATTGTCCAGGGCTGACCTTGAACTAAGAAATCTATCTGCCTTCCTTTATAAGCATAAACAATAAAATTAGCTGGGTAGGATTTTTTCCTACAATCAATACTCCCCAAATTTTTTTCCATTTCCTTCTTTAATATCATTCTGACAAGCTGAATCATAGTACAGCTGCTTTTTTCTTTTAAGTCTATGAAGCTCCTTATGAAATTTATATTGTATTCTTATAATTTGTATAGTTGTGAAATTGTATATTCTTGAACTCATGTTTTCAGAGTGCTTTCTCCCAGCCTTAAGAGCTATCCTGACAGTCTCAGCTTCTGCCCTTTTGATAAAACAGTAGACTCACCCTCATCTCCCAGACTTTTGCTGTCTCTGATTACCATGGAGTCATTAACCTTAGAAGAGAGGACAGTCTGTGATACTTTGGAAGGGACTGTATTTCCCCATAATCTTGGCAGGGACGATATTTCCCAAAGAAGGAACATGATATATATATATATATATATATATATACATATATATATATATATATACACACATATATATGTATAATTCTACAAACAAGCTTTGTGCTTGCAACCATATACATTTGTGGAAGCCCATGCCCTGTTGGCTCTGTTCCAGAGGCAGTAAACCATGTCACACTGTGATTTCTACATGGCCAAGAAGGACTCAGCACATGATCGAATAGGCTTCATTCCCAGGATACAGGGATGATTAAATATATAAAATTCCATCAATATAAACCACCATGTAAACAAAGTGAAAGAAAAATATTACATGATCATCTCATTAGACACTGGAAAAGCCTTTGACAAAATCCAATGCCTCTTCACATTGAATGTCTTGGAGATTTCAGGGATACAAGGCAAATATCTAAACATAATAAAATCAATATACAGCAAGCCAATAGCCAACATCAAACTAAATGTAGAAAGACAACAATTCTACTAAAATCAGGAACAAAACAAGGCAGCTTATTCTCTTCTTATCTATTCAGTATAGTATTTAATATTCTAGCTAAAGCAATAACAGAAGAAAAGGAAATCAAGGGGATATGGATTGGAAAGGAAGAAGTCTAAGTTAAAGTATTAGTAATGTTAAAAGATATTTTAGTATACATAAGTGACTCCTTAATTTCTGTCAGGCTGTAGAAGACATCCTGGGGTGTTTGGTCACACCCCCAGAACCCAGAGACCTAACATGCAGTCTCCCCTCCATTTAACCTGCATGGTAGGTCACATAAGGCACAGGTAAAGGGCATGACTAACAGGCCTCTGCCTCAAGATTTACATATTAATGAATTACCTAAAGGCTTGGGGCATAGATAACTTAAGTTTTCCCCTCCCAAGCCCTTCCTCTTTCCGCTCCCCATATAAAGGGGCCCCTCCTGGCATTTTGTGGGAGAGCACACAGTCTAGACACAACCATCACCATGGCCAATAAAACTTCCATGTCTTCGATTCCATGTGTCTTCTGGAACTTTGGACTCTCTTGTATAAGTGGGAAATTTGCCTGTGGGAAAGGCCTTTCTGGCCCTCCCTGCTCCAGCGGTCTGAGGGGCTCCATCCTCAGCAGCAGTGGTCCGCACACCCTCACCTCCACGGGTTGCCTCTGTCCCTGCTCTGGGACTCCCTCCCCGGCTGCCGGGCCATGCTGGGTCCCTTGTCTGGGAGTGCCACTGCTGCAGTGTGTGGGTGGCCCAAGCCCCACAGCGCTGGCGAGATCAAACCAGCAGCTGGAATTGCTGCTGAGTCCTGCAGACTGCCAACTGAGCTGCAGCTCTGAGGATTGCCTCGGCCTCAACCGCGGGGTACAGGCACACCTGACCTGTCTCACGCCCTGCACAAGTTTTAAACCACAAATTTCTACCTGATAACTCTGCTTATAAACTGCTTATAGAGACCTTTAGCAAAGTGTCTGTATATAAAATTAACTCCAAAAAATCAGTATCCCTCCTTTATGCAAATCATAAACAGGCCATGAAAGAAATTAGGGAAACCATACTTTTCACAGTAAACACAAATAATATAAAATACTTTGTTGTAACTCTAACAAAGCAAGTGAAATGTCTGTATGACAAGAATTTCAAGTCCCTGAAGAAAGAAGTTGAAGATAATATCTGAAGATGGAAAGGTTAACATCATGAAAATCAAAAGCATCTTATCAAAAGCAAGCTACAGAATCAATGCAACTCCCATCAAAGTTTCAACAATTTTTTACAGACCTTGATAGATTTCTTTTTACTTAGGCTGTCATACATGAGAATTCTGCCATCTTGTGGTCAACTAGACCCTGGAATGTTGAATTTAACATTATAATATAAAGCCATAGACCAAACATCAATGCTATATAGCCATGGAAATACTCATATGGTTATGAACTAAGGTTGAATTATCTCTGAGGAACAGAACTGAGCATATTTTTTGTCAATCATTAATTAATTTTATTTTATTTATTAAACAGAACTAGAAGACTATTATATTAATATTTTATGTTTAGTTTACTTGTGTTTATATGTTGACCCTGTGTTTTTAAAACATGCCACTGAAACTTAAGAGGCATATGTTTGTAGTGAGATTAAAGCTTCAGTTAATTTATTAACATTCACAGAGAAAAACTTAATTTGGAGTCCACATTATTATATAGTATTTCAAAATCATTATCATCATTGCTAATTTTTATGCTAGGAAATATTTTTGTTTCGCTTCTCTGCTTATTTATTTATTTATTTATTAGATCAATTTTTATAGGATATTTTATTTACATTTCAGATGTTATTCCCTTTCCCCATTTCCCCCACCCAGTAACCCCCTATCACATTCCCCCCCTTCCTGCTTCTATGAGGGTGTGCTCCCACCCACCCACCTACTCCCTCCTCGTCACCCTCTAATTCCCCCTCACTAGGGCATCCAGACTTCATGGGACCAAGCACTTCCTCTACCAACTATGCTTGACAAGGCCATCCTCCCCTACATATACAGCTGGAGCCATGGGTCCCTCCTTATATGCTCCAAGGCTGGTTGTTTAGGCCCTGGGATCTCTGGTTAGTTATATTGTTGATCTCCCAATGGAGCCACAAATCCCTTCAGCTCCTTCAGTCTTCTCCTTAACTTTTCCAATGGGAATCCCATGATCAGTTCTACGGTTAGCTGTGAGGGCCCACCTCTGTATATGTCAGGCTCTGGCAGACCTCTAAAGACATAGCTATATCAGGCTCCTGTCAGAATGCACTTCATGGCATCCACATCAGTGTCTGCCATTGGTGACTGCACACGGAATGGATACCCAGATAGAGCAATCTCCAGACAGCCCCTCCTTCAGATTCTGTCACACATTGTGTCTCTATATTTGCTCCCGTGAGTATTTTGTTACTCCTTCTAAGAAGGAATGAAGCACCTACACTTTGGTCTTCCTTCTTCATGAGTTTCATGTGGACTGTGAGTTGTATCTTGGGTACTGCAAGCTTTTGGGCTAATATCCACTTATCAGTGAGTACATACCATATGTGTTCTTTTGTGATTGAGTTACCTCATTCAGGATGATATTTTCTAATTCCATCCATTTGCCCAAGAATTTCATAAATTCATTGTTTTTAATAGGTGAGTAATATTCCACTGTATAAATGTACCACATTTTCTGTATCCATTCCTCTGTTGAAGGACATCTGAGTTGTTTCCAGCTTCTGGCTATTATAAAGAAGGCTGCTATCAACATAGTGGAACCTATTTCCTTGTTATATGTTGGAACATCTTCTGGGTATATGCCCAGGAGTGGTATATCTGGGTCCACAGGAAATGCTAAGTCCAATTTTCTGAGGAACCACCAGACTGATTTCCAGATTGTTGGCACCAGCTTGCAGTCCCACCAACAATGGAGAAGAATGTTCCTTGTTCTCTCCATCTTCCCCAGCATCTGCTATCACCTGAGTTTTTGATCTTAGTCATTCTGACTGGTGTGAGGTGGAATATCAGGGTTGTCTTGATTTGCATTTCCCTGATGACTCAGGATGTTGAATATTTCTTTAGGTACTTCTCAGTCATTAGAGTTTCCTCAGTTGAGAATTCTTTGTTTAGCTCTGAACCTCATTTTTAATAAGGTTATTTGGTTCTCTTGAGTCTAACTTCCTGGGTTCTTTGTATATAATCGATATTAGCCCTCTATTAGATGTAGGATTGGTAAAGATCTTTTGCCAATGTGTTGGTTGCTGTTTTCTCTTATTGATGGTGTCCTTTGCTTTGCAGAAGCTTTGAAATTTTCTGAGGTCCCATTTGTCATTTCTTGATCTTAGAGCATAAGGCCTTGGTGTTCTGTTCATGAACTTTTCCCCTGTGCCTAAGTATTTGAGGCTTTTCTTTTTCTTTTTTCTTTTCTTTTTTTCTTTCTTTCTTTTTTTGGTTTTTCGAGACAGGGTTTCTCTGTATAGCCCAGGCTGTCCTGGAACTCACTCTGTGGACCAGGCTGGCCTCGAACTCAGAAATCCTCCTGCCTCTGCCTCCCAAGTGCTGGGATTAAAGGTGTGTGCCACCAAAGCCCGGCAGAGGCTTTTCTTCTACTCAAAGGAAAAACAGTCTGAGAAAGAAATTAGGGAAATGACATGCTTCACAATAATCACCAATAATATAAAATATCTTTTTTTGTGAATCTAACCAAGCAAGTGAAAGGTCTGTATGACAAGAACTTCAAGTCTATGAAGAAAGAATTCAAAGATCTCAGAAGATGGAACGATCTTCCATGTTCATGGATTGGCAAGATTAATATAGTAAAAATGGCCATCTTGCTGAAAGCAATCTCCAGATTCAATGTAAACCTCATCAAAATTCTCACTCAATTCTTCAAAGTGATAGGGCAATTTGCAAATTCATTTGGAATAACAGAAACCCAGGACACTGAAAACTATTCTCAACAACAAAAGAACTTCTGGGGGAATCACCATCTCTGACCTCAAGCTGTATTACAAAGCTTTAGTGATAAAAAACAAACAAACAAACAACAACAACAAAACTGCATGCTATTGGTACAGTGACAGGCAGGTAGATAAATTGAATAGAATTGAAGACCCAGAAATTAACCCACATAGCCTTGGTCACTTGATCTTTGACAAAGAAGCTAAAACTGTCCAGTGGAAAAAGGACAGCATTTTCTACAAATGATGCTGGGTCAACTGGAAGTCAGCATGTAGATGAATAAAAATCCATCCATTCTTATCTCCTTGTGCAAAGCTCACATCCAAGTGGATAAAGGATCTTCATATGAAATCAGATACACTGAAACCTATAGAAGAGTAGGTGGAGAAGTACCTCAAACACTTGGGCACAGGGGGAAATTTCCTGAACAGAACAGTTTTTTAATTCTTACAATTGACTTCCTCTTATTTTTCATTATTATGTGACTTTTCTTTTGCTTACATAACATTGGTAAAGGCATTATGAATCATGTAATTTTTAGGAAATTCTTGAAATGTATGCCTTTTGTTTGCTTCCTATGGCTCACTCCAGTAAAGAATTTTTCAAATCAGGGAAAATAACTCTTGAAAAGTCTCATTCTTTTAGTGTTGGCTAAGGATATACTTAATTACTTACCTTGTTCATTTGTTTCTGTCTGCTTTACTTCCCCACCTTTGAATCTATAACTAAGATAGTCTATAACTTGCTTAGTACTATGATGCTTTGACATATAATCTAATTTCATCTGTTAACTCTGAGGTACTCATGTGAAAAGTATCATTACTTTATACAGCTAGAGAAACAAAGGCTTAGAAATTCCAAAGAATCACTAGACCTGAAGACTCTCCATTCTTCTTTCTGATACATTGTTACAATCACCAGAGACATGGTAAACATTATGATTACATTTATTCTGTATACAATGTTGTGTTCTGAAATTTCCAAGAATTTCTCAGGTGATTCAAATATTCCACACTCTGAATAGCAAGGAGAGTTTATAGTCATAAGATTAATAATAGAAATTACAAATTCAAAATTAAAACAAATGATCAAGCCTTATATGTTTGGTATGCAGAAATATGTTGCAAAACATAGAAAATCACAAATCTCTTAATGATAAATGCAAGTATAAACATATTTGTAAGTGCTTTGCACTGTTCCATTGTACTTTTATTTTAGATGATTGTGAGTACTTCTTCATAAAATGGAACTCATAACATATATTTGTTTATATAAAACATGTTATTCTTCATAAATGCTAATTATTATAATTCTATGAATAGAATAATATCTGGCTTTAAATGCTCACAGAATACATGAATGATATCATATTTTTGACATTCTGTCCTTTTAGTCAATATAGTTTTTTTTTAAATACAATATAATCTAAAAATATAATCTAATCATGGTTTTGTCTTCCTTCTTCTCTAAGTTCTGGGACATCTCCTCTTCCATGTGGATTCACTCCTTTTCTGTCTCTCATTAGAAAACAAACAAGCCCCTTTCCAGCTCTGAGACTGAGTCTGCAGAGGTGAGTTACACAGTCTCTGGAACTTCTGTTCTTTAGTTCTGGACTTGTTCCTTGGTCTGGAGGAACTTCTATGAACCCCAAGAGCATCCTTCTTCCCCATGAAAACCTTACTAACCCTCTTATAACCCTCCTTCAACAAATTCCTTCCATCAGCCCTGCCTAAACACTGCCTGCATACACTGCCTGCAGAAGTAAGTTGTTTAGGTCTGGGCTCTTTCCTTGGTCTGGAGGAGTCTTGCAGGACACAAGAGCTTCCTGCTGCCCAGTGGAAATCACAGGGGCCACCAAAACTAACCCTGTTCCACTAATCCCATTACAATCAGATCTGCCTAATATCCTAGTAGGTGTGCTTGTGGCACAACTGCAGAGGTGAGTTGAATATAGTCAGGTTTATTTATGAGAACAGTAGTATTTCCATTTATTCTAAGTCCCTGGGCTATCTAGTTCCAGGTTCTTGATCACCTATATAGTACTGCCCATGGCTTCCATTCCATGGAGTATGACCCCCAAAAATCAAATATTGTTTGTTTTTTCTATCAATGTTGTGCCACCATTCCACTAGTACATCTTGCAGGCAGAACACCACTGTATACTAAAGGTTTTGTAACTGATTTGGTGTTTATATTTCTTTTTGTGTTGCTTGGTTCTTTTAGTACCAAGAACCCTAGTCCATAGGAATGAAAGTACTAGGTAGGCAACAGCTCAACTCCTCTGTGCTCCAGTTTGGTGAGTTGTTTGGGTGCTGTCTTCAGCAAAATGGTCATTCAGTCATTCTGTGGAGAGCAATTTATAGCCTTGGTAAACTGTGTGTTGCATGTGTGTGCTCATTGGACCACATTGGCCAACGGCACAATTATATGTAACTCAATATCTGTACTGGAAGCTTCATTTGTTGATAAATGATCTCCAGATAGTGTTCTGTCTGCCCTGTTATTTGATGATTTCATTTAAATTGCCTTCACATATGTATATGTTTTCAGTACGCTTCTACTGTATTGCATTTCCACAGTACTTCTCAAATGGCCATTAATTTTAGCTGTATCTACCCATACTCCCGCTCTAATTCCCCCTCTTCCTTCCATTTTCCTCCTTAATCCTCCTGTTCTAGTACCACACATCCATTTATATCTATATATATCCATAGATTGTAACCCATATCCATTACTGCATAGCTGACCAAGAACCTGAGTCTAGATAGCTCAAGGACCTACAATAAAAACAAATACTACTGTTGTCTTAAGTAAAGGTATTGAAGCCATTATATATGGTTATCTATTTATCCATTTTCTATTCCTTTACACTATACCCAACTTCAGTGGTTTTACAGATAGTAACTTGCTTATTATTGACTTGAAATAATATCCACATATAAGTAAAGATATAGTATATTTGTCTTTCTGAATCTGAGTTATTTCACTCCGGATGATGTTTTTTAGTACTGTCCATTTACCTTTGAATTTCCTTATTTGAATTCATTCCTTTTAACAGCTGAGTAACATTCCATTGTGCAAATGTTCCAGATTTAAAAATTATTCATCTGTTTTCGAACATCTGCATCATTTCCATTTTTGACTATTCTGAATATGACAACAATGTACATCATTAAATAAATGTCTCTATGTTAAGTGAAGCATCCTTTGAGTATCTGACCAAGAATGGTATAGATGGATCTTTAGATAGTCTATTCCAGTTTTCCTGAGGAACTGCCACACTGATTTTCATAGTGGCTGTAAAAATTTACAGTCCAGGCAGCAATGGATAAATGTTCCCCTTATTCTACATCCTTGCCAACATGAACTAGCATTTTGTTTATTATTCATAGGCTGTGGGACTGCATAAGGGTATCCTGGATCATGGTTGAGCAGGTACTTAGAACCCCGTGATTCTCCGTGGAATTCTGCGTGAGAACCGGCAGGAGTTCAGTCCCTCCCATCATCTAGGATCCTGAAAACAGTCACATTTCCATAGAGTCACATAGGCCAGGCTATAGGCCTCAGGCCCTAGAGATTTACATATTAATGAAGGCCAGAGGGCAGAGCAAATTAAACATTCCTCCCCCAGATCCTCCCCTAATCCTCCCCCTTTCTCCCTCCCTATATAACTCGGGACTGCCCTGAGTTTTGGGGGGTACGCCTAGATCCATCTATTATCCGTCATGACAATAAATCTTTTTGGAACCAAGGACTTCCTCGTGTTACTGGGGCCTGCCGCCGCCAAGGCCCTCAGGCCGCTGGAACCATAAGATCTTCCTCCCTGATGTGGGACCTGCCACGGCAGCGGGCTTGCGCCGCTGTGGCTGCCTTTTTAAATTTTCCCCACAATAGGCTTTCTTACAGGTAAAAGATGAAATCTAAAATTAGTTTTGATTTATTTACATTTTTCTGATGTCTATGGATGAACAAATGACTAAAATTTGTTTAATATTTCTCAGAAATTTGAGTTCTCTCTTTTGAAAATGTATTTGATATGAGCCACACTTTTGAATTTGGGTATTTCTTTTCTAGATATCTATTTTTTTGAGTTCTTAATAAATTTTGGATATTAATTTCCTATCAGATATGTAAAAATTAAAAATGTGAGCAAAAATCTTTTCTCATCCTGTAGGATACTGTTTTGCAGGAATGATGTTCTTTGCCAGGCAGAACCTTTTCAGGTTTATGAAGTCCTACTTATTAACTGTTGATCTTAGTGCTTATGCTATTAATGTTCTGATCAGGAAGGTGTTTCCTCTGCTGATTTTTTCAAGGCTTTTCCTCACCTTTTCTTCTTTCAGGTTCAGTGTGTCTACTTTATGTTGAAGTCTTTGATCTACTAAGACATGAGCTTTATGCATGGTGATAGATATGGATCTATTTGCACTCTTTTACATGCAGATATCCAGCATCAATTGTTGAATATGCTTTATTATTTAAGTGTCTATTTCTGGCATCTTTACAAAACATCAGATGTGCATAAGTGTGTGGATTGATATTATTAACCTATAATGTTAGCTATTAATGGAGCCTGTTTGCTATTTATGGAACATGATGCTAGTTCTGTATCAGTTTATACATTGTTTTTTAACTTAACTCAGAGCAGTAGAGTATAATTTTTTTATAATGTTTCTTCCTACTGATTGTATGGCATTGTTTCTTCTTGCACCTGGGAAAGTAATAAATGAGCAAATGTTCATTAATTTGGCAACAAACATATATAGTATAGAACACAAGTCACTCATGTAATTAGGATTTAAATGAAGCACATTGACAAATACTATTAGGGCACAGATACAATGTACATTGAAAATTGACTCTTTGTTATCCTATAGTCTATTTTATACATAATGATACTCACCCATCTCTCTCTGTCTCTCTGTGTGTATGTGAGAGAGAGAGATTTGTGTTTGTGTGTGTGTGTGCCTTAGTATAATTATTCATGTAAATTAAACCATTAAATGAGTTCTTTCTCTGAATGATAACTAAATCAAGAAAAAAAAAACAAAGGAAATGACCTTTATTAGTTTTCCCTTTTAATGTCACTTATTTAAGAAATAATTAAGAGGATTCAGGAATATTATATTTATTGGAGAATTACTGTAACCAGTAAAAGGGAATCAAGAACTTCTGAGCAATAAAATAACTTTAAAAATGGTGAACATGATGCATTTTATCATTTAGAAAATGATGCTATTTCAAACCCTACATTAAAGCACAGTGAAGGTTTATGTCTTTGAGCATTTGTGCAAGGATATTTTCATGATAAATTCATTTCTCCTGGGGAAAATTGCAGCTATAGTAGTCTAATTGTCTTAGGTATTACTTTGCTGTAAATGTAGAGATCATATATTTAATCTCATATTTTAGTTATAATCTTCAAAATAAAATATATTTTCATTTTAAATAGTTTTTAGCTTAGATTTTTCACATTTAAAAGGGAAACATTTATATAACAGGATGTTCTATTTATAAATGTTTATATGGAGGTATACTCAAAGTGTGTGGGAGAAATCATGCATGTGCTTCACATATTAGTCATTGAAAAAGAAACTCCACTTAGTCCATTTAAGAATTCATTTAAAAAAAATCAGACTCCTGAACTAATTTACTTCTACCTAATAGCTCCTTTGTTCCTTTACTCTGGAGTGTTTTGAAAGACAGAGATAAGGATCCCTTACTGGTTTTGATATAGAATTGTCTTTCCTCCTGGAAAGATGGCAGTCAGATGGAAAGGGGAGATAGGCTTTTAAACTGTCCCAGATTCAAAGATAAACAGTGGGATCCATGTGGTAGTGGGGAAAAAAAGAGAAAGATTCTAAAATAGATGTCGCTGCAACAATTTGACATGCAAATACTTATTTCTCTCTAAATGGACACAGCTAAGAAGGTGTTAATTCCTCACATTATTTACTTATCTTAAAATGCATATATCTGAAAATTATTAATTTCCTCTATTGTTAGATAAGAATAAACTACATCACAAAAATTACATAATGCTGTAATAGATAACTGTTTGCTAGGGTAAACTATATTCCTAGGAAAATTGGAAATAGATCTGCCTGATCCAGCTATCTTGGGCATATAACCAAAAGATGCCCCACCATGTCACAGGGGCACATGTTCCACTATGTTCATAGCAGCCTTATTTGTGAAAGCCAGAGGCTGAAAACCACCCAAATGTCCCACAAAGGAAGAATGGATACAGAAAATGTGGTTCATTTACACAATGGAATACTACTACTCAGCTATTAAGAACAAAGACATCATGAGTTTTGCAGGCAAATGGATGGAACTAGAAAATATCATCCTGAGTGAGATAACTCAGACCCAAAAAGACATGCATGGTATGTACTCACTAATAAGTGAATATTAGCCAAAAAGTATAGAATACCCAGGAAACAATCCACATAACTCAAGAATGCTAACAAGTTCAAAGACCCAATTTAGTATGTCTCAATCCAACTTGGGAGAGAGAAGAAAATAATCACAGAAGGGGGAAGAAGGGAGGGACCTAGGTCGGAAAGGGGACATGGAGGGGAAGAAGGGAACATGATCAGGTATTATAGGTAGGGAAACAGGAGTGAAACCCTGAGGCCCAGCAGAAAGAATGGAAACAGGCAACCTCGGGAGGTAGGAGGCCAGGGACCCTCTAGGATACACCAGAGACCTGGGAGGTGAAACATATTCAGGACTCTAGGGGAGGAATCTTAGATGAATGCCGTACAATGTGGAGAGGGAACTTCTAGACTCCATCTCCAGTAGAAAGACAGAGCATCGAGTGGAGGGATATGATTACCATCCCATAGTCAAAAATTCTTGACTCCGATTAGTTCCTGTCCAAAAGAATTGGAGGGACAAAATTGGAGAAGAGACTGAGGGAAAGGAGTTTCAGTGACCTGCCCAAATTGGGATCCATCTCAAGGGGAAGCTATCAAGGTCTGATACTATTACTAATGCTATGGCATGCTTACAGCATACATGCCTAATATGGCTGCCCCCTGAGAGACTCTACCAGCAGCTGACTGAGATAGAAGCAGATGCTTATATCCAAGCATTGGACTGAAGTTGGGAACCCCTATGGTTGAATTAGGGGAAGAATTGGATAAGCTGAAACGAAGGGCGATCTCATGGGAAGACTCAACTAACTCAGACCCCAGGGAGTTCCCCGAGATTGAGCTACCAACCAGGAGCATACAGGGGCTGGTCTCAGAGCCCTGGCACATATGTAGCAGAGGTCTACCTGTTCTAGCCTCAGTGGAAGAAGATGTGCTTAGTCCATGAGAGCTTTGGGGCTCCAGGGAAGAGGGAGGCCTGGTGGAGGGAAGAGCACCCTGTAGAAGGCAAAAGGGAGGAAGAATGGGATGAAGAACTCTGAAAAGGGGGGACTGAGTGGGAAGTAAAGACTAGAATGTAAATAAATAAAATAATTTAAATTAAAAATGAATATATAAGTAAATAAAAGAAAAAAGTGTGTGATAAGCTTAAACGACATATTCCATTTTCTCTCTCTCCCTTCTCCTAGGGTAAATTTTGAATTGTTAAGTTGAGGACAATTCCTGTAACCTGAATGCCTATGTGTCAGAAACACTGCAGGTGTGCAATGAGAACACTTCTCAGAGAGATTTATTCTAGTTTTGCCATTTGAGAATTATGTGCTGCATGTAGAAGTAAGGATATCAGAAAAGAATTGAAAATGATTTATTGTAAAACACCATCCTTGACTACTAAACTTGATAGAAGCACCAGAAAAGCTGACATGATTTTATGAGACTAATATAAAATAGGAGGTGAATAAGCTTTGGAGTTCTCAAAGGTCCTTTCATCAGTTACCACTTTTATCTTGGCAAAAAAGAGTTTTCATTCATACAAAGAAAGTGTTCTCAAATAAAATGGTATTTATTGTTAACATATTGGACCCTCAGTTGAAAATTCTCTCTAATGTGCTTTGACTGTAAAAAGCTTGAGAAATAGAGAGCAATTTATTTGTAGTTGTTGCTTCAGAGGGTAGTTGGGTTCATGTTTGAAGTAACCTATTATATTGTTAAACGGAAGAGGCTATAAAAATCAAAGCAGCATTTAGATATTTAATAGATTCTTAAAAATATGCATTTAATCCCTAATATACAACATTACTACAGTGTTCCTCTGATACTCGTTACTGTATATAGTAACTGAAGCTATTGAAGAAAAAGAAATCTCTCAGCCATAAGAAACAGTGGTGCTGACATTTATTTTAAAAGAAAATACTATTTTTCTTGTATATTTACTTGTGGATCAAATAAGATGATTTACAGCAATATGACTTTTAGTTAGTTAACTAATTAATTAATCAATTAATTTATTTATTCACTTGACACCTCACTCTGCACTATTCTTGGTCAGCTCATCCTACAATCCTTCCCATCATCCCCCTCTCCCCTCCTCCTCTGAGCAAATGGGGGTCCCCTGGGTTTCTCCCTACCCTGGCACATCATTTCTATGCAGGGCTAAAAGCATCGTATCTGACTGAGGCCAGATAAGGCAGCCCAGTGAGAAGAAAGTACAAGAAATGGCTTTTGTGATAGCTCCCATTCTGTGAATTTCATGAATTCCTTGTTTTAAATAACTGAGTAGTATTCCATGGTGTAAATGTACCACATTTTCTGTATCCATTCCTCTGTTGAAGATTATCTAGGATCTTTCCAGCTTCTGGCTATTATATATAAGGATACTATGAACATAGTGGAGTATGTGTCCTTGTTATATGTTGAAACATCTTTTAAGTACATGCCCAGGAGTGATATAGTTGGGTCCTCAGGTAGTACTATGTCCAATTTTCTGAGGAAATGCCAGACTGATTTCCAGAGTGGTTGTACCAGCTTACAATCCCAACAACAATGGAGGAGTGTTTCTCTTTCTCCACATCCTCACCAGCATCTGCTGTCCCCTGAGTTTTTGATCTTAGCCATTCTGAATGGTGTGAGGTGGACTCTCAGGGTTGTTTTGATTTGCATTTCTCTGATGACTAAGGATGTTGAACATTTCTTTAGGTGCTTCTCAGCCATTCGATATTCCTCAGTTAAAAATTCTTTGTTTAGTTCTGTACTCCATTTTTTTAAAATAGAGTTATTTGGTTCTCTTGAGTCTAACTTCCTGAGTTCTTTGTATACATGGGATATTAGCCCTATATCGGATGTAGGATTGGTAAAGATCTTTCCCAATATTTTGGTGGACATTTTGTCTTATTGACTGTGTTCTTTGCATTACAGAAGTATTTCAATTATATGAGATCAAAATTTTCAATTGTTGATCTTAGAACATAAGCCACTGGTGTTGTGTTCAGCAAAATTTTCATTGTACCCATGTGTTCAATGTTCTTCCCCACTTTCTCTTCTATTATTTTCAGTTTATTTGGTTTTATGTGGAGGTCGTTGATCCACCTGGACTTCAGCTTTGTACAAGGAGATAAGAGTGGACCAATTTGCATCCTTCTACATGCTACCTCAATTAAACCAGCATCATTTGTTGAAATTACTGTATTTTTCCACTGGATTGTTTTAGCTCCTTTGTCAATGATCTAGTGACCATAGATGTTTGAGTTCATATCTGCATCTTCAATTCAATTCCACTGATCTACTTGCCTGTCTCAGTACCAATATCATGAAGTTTTTATCATAATTGCTCTGTAATACATCTTGAGTTCAGGGATGGTGATTTCCCCAGAACTTCTTTTATTGTTGAGAATGGTTTTCCCTATTCTGGGTTTTTGGTGATTCCAAATGAATTTGCAAATTACTCTTTCTATCTATATGAAGAATTGAGTTGGAATTTTGATGGGGATTGCACTAAATCTCTGGTGGGAGACTGGATTCTGATTATGCCAAGTAGCCTTGGTTTCTGTTGCTTAGGTTCTTGTGCTTGACTCTCCATCTTGTTATCTCCAGTGTTAGTTGGTCTTGCTGTCTCTTACTGGAACTTGTTCTTCCTGTGAGCCTGTGAGCCTGTGATCTTAGGTTTGTTAGCACTCCTTGGAGACCAGCTAAGGAAAGATTTGGGTGTGGAGAGCTGTGTCATAGTGTTATCTCTGGGGTGCAACTGGAATGATCCTGTCCCTGGCTGCTTCATAGTTCCTGTGCCCTGTGGACTCCTGGCAGTTCCCTCTTTGGCCAATTATTGGAGCAAAAGTGGTGGTATCATCTGTAAATTTAAGAGTGAAAGAACTCCTGGGAGATTAGCTCTCTCTGGGTTTTTTGGTATGGAGATCTCTGGCACAGCCTTAGCTCTGGGATGAAATGGAGACTGGAGGGAGTCTTAAGTTGGGCCTCTTATTGGTTGGCCATTCACTTAGTCTCTGATCTATCCCCTCACTCTGCATTTCTTGTAGATGGGATAAATTCTGGGTCAAAGGATTTGTGGAGGGGTTGGTATCACTATTACTCCACTGAGGTTCCTTCAGTTTCCATATCTCCAATGCTCTAAGCCACAGATAAGGTCACCCCCATTGATTCTTGGGTCCTCCCTTATCCCCATTCTCTGTCATGCCTTGGTGTCATGTTCATTCCTCCTCACCCTGTCAGTTGCAGATTTCCACTCATTCACATAGCCATCTGGCCATCTTTTCTGTCCATCTACATACCTGATCTTGAACTACTTCCCCTTTCCCGTCTCCATCCCTTCTCCCACCCAGTACCCTCCCTCCATCTGTTACTTATCACTAATTTATTACCCATTCTAGTTTAGATTCAAGCATCCTCCTTGGTGCCTTCCTTCTTGTTTAGCTTCTTTTGATATGAGGACTGTAGCATGGGTGTCCTGTACATTATGAGGTAATATCTATTTATAAGTGAATACATATGTCTATTTTATGGATAATCTCTACTTGTAGGTGAGTACATATCATGCATGGTCTTTTGGAACTGGGTTACTTTACTCAGAATGATATTGATGAATCCATTCATTTGCCTGCAAAATTTGTGACATCTTTGTTTTAATAGCTGAATAGCATTCCATTGTGTAGATATACTACATTTTCTTTATCTATTTTTAGATGAGAGACATCTAGGTTGTTTCCAGTTTCTGGATATCACTAATAAAGCTGATATGAACATTGTTGAGCAAGTGTCTTTGTGGGATGAATGAAGAGTTTTGGGTATATCCCCAAGAGTAGTATAGGTTCATCTTGAGGTAGAACTAGTCCCAGTTTTCTGAGAAACTGACAAATTGATTTCCAAAGTGGTTGTACAAGTTTGTACTCCCACCAACAATGAAGGAATATTCCCTTTGTTCCACATCCTCACCAGCATGTGATATTACATGAGTTTTTCATCTTAGCCATTCTTGCTTGTATTATAAGATATAATCTCATAGTTGTTTTGATTTACATTTCCCTGAGGACTAAGGACCTTGCCCTTAGTTCTTCTATGGCCATTTCAAGTTCTTCTTGGCCATTTGAGATTCCTTTTTGAGAATTCTCTGTTTAGCTCTGTAAACCTTTTATTTATTTATTTATTTATTTATTTATTTTCAAATTGGGTTACATGGGGTTTGGCTGTCTAACTTTTTGAGTTCTTTATAAGTTTTAGACATTGTAGGATTCGTGAAGATCTTTTTGCAATTGGTGAGCTGTCATTTTGTCCTATTGATAGTGTCCTCTACTTCACACAAGCTTTGAAGTTCACAAGGTCCAATTTATCAATTGTTGTTTTTAGAGCCTGAGACATTGATGTTCTTTTCAGGAAATTGTCACCTGTACCAACACATTCAAGGTTATCTCCTACATCCTCTTCTGTGAGATTTAATTCATCTTGTTTTATGTTGAGGTCTTTGATCCACAAGGACTTGAGTTTTGTGCAGAGTGATAAATATAGATCAATTTGCATTCTTCTAAACACAGACATCCAGGTAGATCATCACCATTTGTTGAAGGTGCTGTATTTTTTTACATTGTATGGTTTTGGGTTCTTTATCAAAAATTAAATGTTAATTGGTGTGTGGGTTTATTTCTGGAACTTTGACTCAATTCCATTGATCTTTATCTGTTTTTGTACCAATGCCATGCAGTTTTCATCACTATTTCCATGAAATACAGCTTGAGGTCAGGGATGGTGATTCCTCCTGAAGTTCTTTTATTTTTCTGGATTGTTTTACCTATCCTGGGTTATATGTTGTTCTATATGAAGTTGAGAATTGCTCTTTCAAGGTTTATAAAAACTTGTGTTGGAATTTTGATGGAGATTGCACTGAATCTGTTTAATTTTTTTGGTAAGATGGCCATTTTCATTATATTAATCCTACTTACTCATGAGCATGGGACATCTTTCCATCTTCTGATATATTCTTCAGTTTTTTTCTTCAGTGACTTGAACTTTTTATCCTACAGATCTTTTACTTGCTTGGTTAGAGTTATACCAAGATATTTTATATTATTCATGGCTAATTAAAAGGGTTATGTTTCCCTAATTTTTTTTGACCCATTCATCATTTGTATAAATGAAGGCTACTGATTTCGTGAGTTGATTGTGTATGTAGCCACTTTGCTGAAGCTGTTTATCAACTGTAGGAGTTCTATGGTAGAGTTTTGGGGGTTGCTTATGCATACTATCATATCATCCACAAATAGCAATACTTTGGCTTCTTTCTTTCCAATTTGAATTCCATTTTTCTCTGTTAGTTGTCTTATTGCTCTAGTCAAAACCTCAAGTACTATATTGAATATATAGGGAGAAAGTGGGTATCCCTGATTTTGGTGGATTTGCTCTAAGTTTCACTCCATTTAGTTTGATGTTTTCTGTTGTCTTGCTGTAATATTGCTTTATGTTTAGAAATGTGCCTTGAATCCTTGGTCTTTGTAATACTTTTAACATGAAGTGGTGTTGAATTTTGTCAAAGGCTTTTCAGCATCTAATGAGATGATCATGTAAATTTTTTCTTTCAGTTTGATTGTATACTGTATTACATCGGATTACGTTGATGGATTTTCATGTATTGAACCATTCCTGCATCCCTGTGATGATGCCTTCTTGACCATGATGGATGAAGTTTTTGATGTGAACATGGAATTGGCTTGCTAGTATTTATTGAGTATTTTTGCATCAGTGTTCATAGTAGTGTTGAGTCTTTGTATGATTTAGATATCAGGATGACTATAATTTCATAGAATGAGTTTGGCAGTGTTCCTTATGTTTGTATTTTGCTGAAGAATTTGAGGATCAATATATTTTTTTAATTATAAAACGAGCAACAGACATTAGTTCTAATTATTTCACACATACTAAGCATTATTATTTTTTGTTTAATTCTAGCAGGTGAGTTTCATTCTTGAATGGAAGAACACTTTTTCTTCAGACAATTCTCTGCATTTTAATCACTCAGATCACAAAACAAAGAGAAGTATTTCTTGGATCTAGTAGGATATTTGTTTTATGAAGGCCTAAAAAGAATGAAATTAGTGATATTCAGTCTCTAATTTCAGTAGATCTTATTCTCACTTATAACTAGAATTTTACCTATGCTATTAAATATTCTAAGTGAATATATGAATCTAAGAAAAACTGTTATTGAGTTAATGTTGATACTTCTCTCTAGATAAACAATTCTTCAATAAAAGAACATTTGAAAGAAATTTTCAACCAATTGTTGTCATATGATTATCCTTGAAGATGACACACAAGATATATATGCCTATATGTGTATTTGTAAAATAAAAATTAACAGGTTTTAACATGACATATCTTTCAAGATTTTTGCATTACCTTACTTAACAATTATTAACATTTATATTCAATTTTTTTGGTGAACAAATGACAGAATTTCTATTAAAGCATATATATATATATATATATATATATATATATATATATATATATGACTATTGTAAATTAAATAATTAAGTAGTCTGGAAGAAGCTAGTTTGTGTGTGTCGTGTGTGTGTGTGTGTGTGTGTGCTTTTTTTTCCAGGGTTCGAGACAGGATTTCTAGCCCTGGCAGTCCTGTAACTCACTCTGTGGACCAGGCTGGCCTCGAACTCAGAAATCTGCCTGCCTCTGCCTCCCAAGTGCTGCGACTAAAAGCCTGCACCACCACTGCTTGGCTGTGTTTGTGCTTTTAAAAGCATTGTATCACAGCTACTTTGGAGATTTATGTATTTAGATAATTAAAGATTTGGATATATATTATTAGACATAATACATTATTTTCAACTATGCATTTATTTATACAAACTTTGGTTTTATTTGTGAAATCGATGGCTCATACGTTTTTCTTTCTCTTTATCCTAAATTGATTTATGACTAAAGCAAAATACTAGTTTTCTAGAAATGTGATATCTATTGTCACATCTATGAACAATTCATATTTAACTTAAATATAGAAATTAGTGCTTATTATTAATTAAAAGCTTGAAATGCCTATGTTTTTAACAATAGATCGTGGTGCTATCATTTTTATTTTTACCTCAGAAATGTGACAGCAACCAAAAGCCTTCAGATATTAAATTTTTAGTTCGACTAAGAAACATTATATTTGCTCTGATAGCTGGGATTCAGTTGTCAGTGAGGATAACCAAGCCAATGAGAAACACTTTATCTTTTGTATTCCTTTGTGTGAGTTGCTACCTGAAGGTATAGTGTGGGTTTTTCCAACTCAAATTGTCTAATGACAGAATTTTTTGCCTTTATTCCTGATGGGTCTATACACTTTGTCATCTACCAGGATTGAGTTGTTGTAATTTCCCATTGACTTTAATTGTAGGAAATGGTAATACTAAGAGATGCCCTAAAGGATCTCCTGTACACCAGACATAGTCTTACCACCATCTTGAAGAAGAAAATTAATTTTGCCTTGGTAGTGTGACGATCCATAATCTTCCTAATACAGCTCTCCCTTTCTTATATTTTTTGGCTTAAGAGCATCAAAATCTCAAAGTGGCTAAGGGAAGTTTGAGTTTCCAGTTCAATGGGATGTTTGTTGTGTTTTCTTGCCAAGAATGTTCCTTTGCTGGACCCAGACATCTAGGCCAGCCCAACTTAAGGTCACAGGAACAGGAAGTAAATCTTTCCCTGGTAGATCATTATAAATGATAATAAGTGGAACTATTATCCCCATTTCCACATTTTCATTCCTGGACTGGTGAGTTCTGCCTGTGGAATAAACTGAACCATATATTAGATGTTGACTCAAAACATGTGCCACTTTCTGGAGAAACATGCTCCAGCCTTCCAGCCTACTACCACCTGATTGGTGCTGTTACTGTGTCTTCCAAAAGGTATTTGATTGTTCTATTTAACTAGCTGCTTTAGGATAGGGAGAAACATGACAAGAATTAAAGATTGATTCTAAAAACAATTTATATATTAGATACCTTTCTATTGTTGTGACAAAACACCATGACCAAAATAAATCATAAAAGAAAGTGTTTAT
Organism: Grammomys surdaster; assembly: GCF_004785775.1. Lineage (NCBI taxonomy): Eukaryota > Metazoa > Chordata > Mammalia > Rodentia > Muridae > Grammomys > Grammomys surdaster. The sequence continues at coordinate 10,452,320 of NW_021604563.1, forward strand.
TTGAGTATTCATTTCCAGAATATTAGAGTTCATGATGCATAACAGCAGGAAGAGCAGAAAGATCACAATCACATCTTGATTCACAAGGAGGATATATAAGGAGAGTGACACATGGAATGGGATGAGTTTTTGAAATCTCAAATATAGTTTCAGTGGCATAGTTCCTCCAATAAAGCCACAATTAATCTCTTCCAAACCATTCAACCAACCAGAAACCAATTGATCAAACAGATGAACCCTTGACAGCCATTCTTACTTAAATCACCACAAGAACTGAGTGAGTGAACATACATGCTAGAATTTAAGACATGTTTAAAAGAGAAACAACAGCTCACACTAGTTTCTACCTCTCCCTCTCCCTTCCCCTCCCCACTCCCTCACCTCCCCTTCTGCCATCTCTGCTTCCAACTTGTGGTTAGGATACAACCTTTTAGCTTCCAGCTTAATACCATGCCTACCTGCCTACTGGCTTGCTCCCCACTATGGTAGGTTTGGGCTCCTGAATCAATAAACAAGCCCTCACTGTAAATATTTCCCTTTATAAGTTACCTTGGTCATGATGTTCCTTGACAGCAATAGAAAGCTGATAGGCATATTAGTTTTCTACGTAAAGCTCATAAAAAGGAACAGATTATGGTGTGTTGGTCACCCCCCTTTTTTCTCAATTGAGTTGTTTAACTTTCTATTTTCAAACTGTCCTTACAAATCATCAAATGATTCCATGTCATCTCAAGTAGTCATGTCAAATGTTCTCATGGTTTAATATACCCATGTAAATTGGCATCAGTTTTCTTTTATTCCATTAGACTATGTGCAAATTTAAGTTATCTGAAGAGTAAAGAGCAGAAGCAGAAAACACTGTTATATTCATAGTGCATTTAAAAGTACTATACAATATTCCTGAAATTCACAGAGAAATACAGTTTTGTTTTTATGGAATTTCTGTGTGTGTGAATGTGTGTGTCTCTGTGCCTATATGTATTTCCTTAGTTTTCTCTTTGATTCACTCTATTTTTTGATTGTTTTGTCCTACTGTCTTATTCTGATTTTGTTCTATCTTACTGTATTTTATTTTGATTTTATTATTATTCCTTAGATGCCTATTTGTTTTCTAAGGGAGACAGAAAGTTTACGGAAAGTATATGGGAAATTCAAAGAAAGGAAAAGCCATAATCAGAATATATTGCATAAAAAATATTTTTCAGTGAAATAAAAGGAATTAAAAGAAACAAAGAATTCCAGCCTCAATTTCTGTATAGTGAATATTTTAAGTATTATATTAAGTAATATTTTCATATTTTCTCTGTTTTAAGTTCCTGTGGTTTTACTGGGTTAAGGATACCATTGTCAATCATTGGAGACTCATTTTAATTTTCACTCTCTCTCTGAAAACCTTCTTTACTCCTCAAGGCAATTGGGTTTTAGTGTATTCTCTCAGTGTTTTCTGTCCATCTTTTATACGTAGTAGGTTTCATGATAAGTAGCAATTTCTAGAATAGAAATGTTCAATATATATTCATGAACAATAAAAACTAAAATTTGAAGTGAATGCTTAAGGGACAGAGTTTGTATGATATAACTTTGAAGTTAATATTAATAAGATCTGTATGAGTTGTTTTGTTAATAATGGGCTTTGTGGGGGATGAATGGAGAGCAGAATGCTTCACATAAAAGTTAGAGATTTCTCTGATGGGGAGGAAAAGGGTAAAAACACAGATAATTCTGACAATTTCTTTGAGCATCTGCTTTAATCAAAGTCTTTTTCTAATATCTAACAACTAACCAAGACTTTCTCTTCACTATTTCATGATAGCTTTATATCCTTTTTCCATTCTCTCTTATTTACTTTTTTCATGATGTTGTCTGTGGATAGAAAACCACAATTCTTACTAACTTTTAACTATGAATTGTTAATTAATTGAAGCTATCCAAATGCAGAAAAGATATGAAGCAACAAAAGAGTGACACAATATAAAGATGCAGTAGTCCAATTAGTAAACATCCATTTAGAAAGCTTTATTTCCTTAGCAAATAAGTTGTTTCAAGTTTTATATTATTGTATAAAGTATTAATAATTTTTAGTACAAATGTTATGTAAACAAAATAAAAACAGTTGACTCATTACTACTGTAATAATACCTATTACTTAGATACATGGTTTTCTGCTATTTCACCCATTGTTGGGAGTTTGATTGAAGGATCATATTCATATTTTTCTTTCTGTCTTCTATTTTTTCCTTTCAGAAGAACAGAGGTATTAACTTTGTTAACTTAAATTTAAAACTTCATGTTTTACTGTTTCATGGATGAGGCCAACTCTTGAGCTCATATCACTCAAATACATTTTCACAGTTTCAACTCTGTGGCTCTGAGAATAACTACATTGATTGCATTCTATTTAGTTGCATTTATGGTTCTTTCGGACATTTCAAAATAATTTATTATAACTATTATAATTTCCTTAATAAATATGTATAAGATAATGTGTGGTAAGTAAAAAGAGTACTTTTGTTCCTAATTTTTCCTACTTTTATGATATCAGTCTACATCATCTTACCACGAACAAAGAGTCTATTTTTCTGTTGTGATTTATGTCATCATATGGCCCATTCTTATGTAAATGGATATCTATGAAGTCTATGTTGAAAATACTGACATGACTCTTTGTTTTTTTTTTTTTTAATTTTTTTATTGGATGTTTTATTTACATTTCATATGTTGTCCCCTTACCCCATCCCCCACCCACCCAGGAACCCCCAATCCCCTCACACCTCCTCCTTCTTCTTTGTGGATGTAACCTCTATCTACCCCCCCACTCCCACCTCCCCACCCTCAAAACTCCCACCCCCTGGGGCGTCCAGCCTTCATGAGGTCAAGGATCTCATCTTCCACCTGTGCCCAGCAGGGCCCTCCACTCTTATATATTCAGCTAAGGCCCTGGATCCCTCCATAAGTGCTCCCAGGCTGGTGGTTTAGACCCTGGGAGCTGTGGTTGGTTGGTATTGTTGCTCTCCTCATGGGGCCACAAATCCTTTCAGCTCCTTCAGTCTTCACTCTAACTCCTCCATTGAGAACCCCATGATCACTTCAATGGCTAGTTGTGAGCATCTGCCTCTGAATATGTCAGACTCTTGAAGACCTCTGAGGAGACATCCATATCAGGCTCTTATCAGCATGCACTTCCTGACTTCCACATCAGCATCTACCTTTGGTGACTGCACATGGGATGGATACTCAGGTGGAAAGGTCTTCAGACGGCCCCTCCTTCAGTTTTTGTCCCTCGCTTTGTCTCCATATTTGCTCCCTTGAGTATTTTGTTGCTCCTTCTAAGAAGGACCGAATCACCCCCACTTGGTCTTCCTTCTTTATGGACTTCATGTGGCCTGTGAGTTGCATCTTGGGCATTTTAAGGTTCTGGGCTAATATCCAATAATCAGTGAGTGAATACCATGTGTGTTCTTTTGTGATTGGCTTACCTCACTCAGTATGATAATTTCTAGTTCCATCCATTTACCTAGGAACCTCTCAAATTCATTGTTTTTAATAGCTGAGTAATACTCCATTGTGTAAATATACCACATTTTTTTAATCCATTCCTCAGTTGAAGGACATCTGGGTTCTTTCCAGCTCCTGGCTATTATAAATAAGGCTGCTATGAACATAGTTGAGCATATGTCCTTATTATATGTTCGAGCACCTTCTGGGTATATGCCTAGGAGTGGTATAGCTGGATCCTCGGGTAATGCTATGTCCAATTTTCTGAGGAACCGCCACACTGATTTCCAAAGTGGTTGCACCATCTTGCAGTCCCACCAACAATGGAGGAGTGTTCCTCTTTCTCCACACCCTCGCCAGCATCTACTATCACCTGAGTTTTTAATCTTAGCCATTCTGACTGGTGTGAGATGGAATCTCAGGGTTGTTTTGATTTGCATTTCCCTGACAACTAAGGATGCCGAGCATTTCTTTAGGTGCTTCTCGGCCATTCGAGTTTCTTCTGTTGAAAATTCTTTGTTAAGCTCTATACCCCATTTTTTAATAGGGTAATTTGGTTGCCTGGAGTCTAATTTCTTGAGTTCTTTGTATATATTGGATATTAGCCCTCTATCAGATGAAGGATTGGTAAAGATCTTTTCCCAATTTGTTGGTTGTCGTTTTGTCCTATTGACAGTGTCCTTTGCCTTACAGAAACTTTGCAATTTTATGAAGTCCCATTTGTCAATTCTCGATCTTAGAGCATATGCCATTGGAGTTCTGTTCAGGAACTTTTCCCCTGTGCCCAAGTATTCGAGGCTTTTCCCCACCTTCTCTTCTATTAGTTTCAGTGTATCTGGTTTTATGTGGAGGTCCTTTATCCACTTAGGTTTGAGCTTTGTACAAGGGGATAAGAATGGATCAATTTTCATTCTTCTACATGTTGTCCTCCAGTTGAACCAGCACCATTTGTTGAAAATGCTGTCCTTTTTCCACTGGACAGTTTTAGCTCCTTTGTCAAAGATCAAGTGACCATAGGAGTGTGGGTTCATTTCTGGGTCTTCAATTCTATTCCATTGATCTTCCTGCCTGTCTCTGTACCAATACCAGGTAGTTTTTATCACTATTGCTCTGTAGTACAGCTTGAGGTCAGGGATGGTGATTCCTCCCGAAGTTCTTTTATTGTTGAGAATAGTTTTCGCTATCCTAGGTTTTTTGTTATTCCATATGAATTTGAGAATTTCCTTTTCTAACTCTGTGAAGAATTGAGTTGGGATTTTAATGGGGATTGCATTGAATCTGTAGATTGCTTTTGGCAAGATGGCCATTTTTATTATATTAATCCTGCCAATCCATGAGCATGGGAGATCTTTCCATCTTCTGAGATCTTCTTCGATTTCTTTCTTCAGAGACTTGAAGTTCTTGTCATACAGGTCTTTCACTTGCTTGGTTAGATTCACACCAAGGTATTTTATATTATTTGCAACTATTGTGAAGGGTGTCATTTCCCTAATTTCTTTTTTCAGTCTGTTTATCTTTCATGTAGAGGAAGGCTACTGATTTGTTTGAGTTGATTTTATAACCAGCCACTTTGCTGAAGTTGTTTATCAGGTTTAGGAGTTCTCTGGTGGAAGTTTGGGGGTCACTTAAGTATACTATCATATCATCTGCAAATAGCGATATTTTGACTTCTTCCTTTCCTAATTGTATCCCTTTGACTTCTTTTTGTTGTCTAATTGCTCTGGCTAAGACTTCCAGTACTATATTGAATAGGTAGGAGGAGAGTGGGCAGCCTTGTCTAGTCCCTGATCTTAGTGGGATTGCTTCAAGTTTCTCTCCATTTAGCTTGATGGTGGCTACTGGTTTGCTGTAAATTGCTTTTACTATGTTTAGGTAGGGGCCTTGAATTCCTGATCTTTCCAAGACTTTTATCATGAAGGGATGTTGAATTTTGTCAAATGCTTTCTCAGCATCTAGTGAGATAATCATATGGTTTTTTTCTTTAAGTTTGTTTATATAGTGGATTACATTGATGGATTTCTGAATATTGAACCATCCCTGCATTCCTGGGATAAAACCTACTTGATCATGATGGATGATTGTTTTGATGTGGTCTTGGATTCGGTTTGCTAGAATTTTATTGAGTATTTTTGCATCGATGTTCATAAGGGAGATTGGTCTGAAGTTCTCTTTCTTTGTTGGGTCCTTGTGGGGTTTGGGAATGAGTGTAATTGTAGCTTCATAGAACGAATTGGGTAGTGTTCCTTCTGTCTCTATTTTGTGGAATAGTTTGAAGAGAATTGGTATTAGGTCTTCCTTGAAGGTCTGATAGAATTCAGCACTAAAACCATCTGGTCCTGGGCTTTTTTTAGTGGGGAGACTTTTAATGACTGCTGCTATTTCCTGAGGGGTTATGGGACTATTTAGATGGTTTATCTGCTCCTGGTTTAATTTTGGTACCTGGTATCTGTCTAGGAAATTGTCCATTTCATCCAGGTTTTCCAGTTTTGTTGAGTATAGACCTTTGTAGTAGGATCTGATGATTTTTTTAATTTCTTCCGTTTCTGTTGTTATGTCTCCCTTTTCAGTTCTGATTTTATTAATTTGGATACTCTCTCTGTGCCCTCTGGTTAATCTGGCTAACGGTTTATCTATCTTGTTGATTTTCTCAAAGAACCAACTCCTGGTTTTATTGATATTTTGTATTGTTCTTTCTGTTTCTATTTGGTTGATTTCAGCCCTGAGTTTGATTATTTCCTGCCTTCTACTCCTCCTGGGTGTATTTGCTTCTTTTTGTTCTAGGGCTTTTAGTTGTGCAGTCAACTTGTTAGTGTGTGCTCTTTCCAGTTTCTTTTTGTAGGCACTTAGAGCTATGAGTTTTCCTCTTAGCACTGCCTTCATGGAGTCCCACAAGTTTTGGTATGATGTGTCCTCATTTTCATTGAAATCTAAAAAGTCTTTAATTTCTTTCTTTATTTCTTCCTTGACCAAGTCATCATTGAGTAGAGAGTTGTTCAGTTTCCATGTGCACATGGGTTTTCCATTGGTTTTGTCATTATTAAAGACCAGTGTTAGTCCACTGTGATCTGATAAGAGGCAAGGGATTATTTCAATCTTTTTGTATCTGTAGAGGCTTGTTTTGTGACCAATTATATGGTCTATTTTGGAGAAGGTACCATGAGGTGCTGAGAAAAAGGTATATTCTTTTGTTTTAGGATGAAATGTTCTATAGATGTCTGTTAAGTCCATTCGGTTCATAACTTCTGTTAATGTCAGAGTGTCTCGGTTTAGTTTCTGTTTCCATGATCTGTCCATTGCTGAGAGTGGGGTGTTGAAATCCCCCACTATTATTGTGTGAGGTGTAATGTGTGTTTTGAGCTTTAGTAAAGTTTCTTTTATGTATGTAGGTGCCCTTGCATTTGGGGCATAGATGTTCAGAATTGAGAGTTCACCTTGGTAGCTTTTTCCTTTGATGAGTATGAAGTGTCCTTCCTTATCTTTTTTGATTAATTTTGGATGGAAGTCGATTTTATTTGATATTAGAATGGCTACTCCAGCTTGTTTCTTGGGACCATTGGCTTGGAAAATTGTTTTCCACCCTTTTATTCTGAGGTAGTGTCTGTCTTTGTCACTGAGGTGTGTTTCTTGTATGCAGCAAAATTCTGGGTCTTGTTTGTGTATCCAGTCTGCTAGTCTGCGTCTTTTTATTGGGGAATTGAGACCATTGATGTTAAGAGATATTAAGGAAAAATGATTGTGGCTTCCTGTTATTTTTGTTATTAGAGGTAAAGTTATGTTTGTATAGTTATCTTCTTTTGAGGTTGTTGGAAGATTACTTCCTTGCTTTTTCTAGGTTGTAGTTTCCCTCCTTGTGTTGGCGTTTTCCATCCATTATCCTTTGAAGTGCTGGGTTTGTGGGAAGATATTGTGCAAATTTGGTTTTGTCATGGAATATCTTGGTTTCACCATCTATATTGATTGAGAGTTTTGCTGGGTATAGTAATCTGGGCTGGCAATTGTGTTCTCTTAGGGTCTGTATGATGTCCGTCCAGGCTCTTCTGGCTTTTATAGTCTCTGGTGAGAAGTCTGGTGTAATTCTTATAGGTCTGCCTTTATATGTTACTTGACCTTTTTCCCTTACTGCTTTTAGTATTTTTTCTTTGTTTTGTGCAACTGATGTTTTGATTATTATGTGACGGGAGGTATTTCTTTTCTGGTCTAGTCTATTTGGTGTTCTGTAGGCTTCTTGTATGTTTATGGGCATCTTGTTCTTTAGGTTAGGGAAATTTTCCTCAATGATTTTGTTGAAGATATTTACTGGCCCTTTAAGTTGGGAATCTTCATTCTCATCTATACCTATTATCCTTAGGTTTGGTCTTCTCATTGTGTCCTGAATTTCCTGGATGTTTTGAGTTAGGAGTTTTTTGCTTTTTTCATTTTCTTTGACAACTGTGTCAATATTTTCCACCGTATCTTCTGCATTTGAGATTCTCTCTTCTATCTCTTGTATTCGGTTGGTGATGCTTGCGTCTGTGACTCCTGATCTCTTTCTTAGGTTTTCTATCTCCATGGTTGTCTCCCTTTGAACTTTCTTTATTGTTTCTATTTCCATTTTCAGATCCTGAATGTTTTTGTTTAATTCCTTCTTTGTGTTTTCTTGCATTTCTTTAAGGGATTTCTGTGATTCCTCTTTAAGGGCTTCTATCTGTTTACTTGTACTCTCCTGTATTTCTTTAAGGGAGTTACTTAATTCCTTCTTATAATCCTCTATCATCATCATGAGAAGTGATTTTGATTCTGAATCCTGCTTTTCAGGTGTGAAGGGGTGTTCAGGGCTTGCTATATTGGGAGAACTGGGCACTGATGATGCCAAGAAACTTTGGTTTCTGTTGCTTATGTTCTTGCGCTTGCCTTTCGCCATCTGGGTAACTCTAGTGGTACCTGCCCTCTCTGTGTAAGATTGGAATCTGTATTTCCAGTTATCTTGCTTATTGCAGAGCTCCTCGGAGTCCAGAGGTCTCTGTGGTCTTATGCCCCTAATCTCCTGGGTGGAAGAACTCCTGGGACTCAGGCCACCTCTTGGATCTGGTAATCCTTCTGTTCTGAGTGCAGTGGCTCCTCGGCTGCTCTGAGTGCAGTGGCTCCTGGATGACTCAGGATTCAGTTTCAGCTGCTCTGAGTGCAGTGGCTCCTAGATGACTCAGGATTCAGTTTCTCCACAGGACAGGAGCAGACCAACTCTGTGTCAGCTGCTCTGAGTGCAGTGGCTCCAGCTGCTCTGCGTGCAGTGGGTCCCTGATGACTCAGAATTCAGTTTCAGCTGCTCTGAGTGCAGTGGCTCCTGGATGACTCAGGATTCAGTTTCTCCACAGGACAGGAGCAGACCGACTCTGTGCCTGCTCCAGTCCAAGGGACCAGGCAGGGGCCGAAGGGAAATGGAATTCCGGAGGGGCGGGGTTTGGGTAGCTGCTGTGCCCTGGATGTCCCTGGCTCCCAGATGTTTTTCTGGGGCTTAGGGAGTGAGATGGAGTTCTTACCAGCTGCTCTGAGTGCAGTGGCTCCTGGATGACTCAGGATTCAGTTTCTCCACAGGACAGGAGCAGACCAACTCTGTGTCAGCTGCTCTGAGTGCAGTGGCTCCAGCTGCTCTGAGTGCAGTGGGTCCCTGATGACTCAGAATTCAGTTTCAGCTGCTCTGAGTGCAGTGGCTCCTGGATGACTCAGGATTCAGTTTCTCCACAGGACAGGAGCAGACCGACCGACTCTTTGTTTTTTAATGTCTTGTCTTTGGATGCTGAAAATATTCATGTGGTTTTTTTCTCTTATCATTTCTGTTGTAATTTTAAATATTTAAGTCTTCATTTATTTCAGAAAATTTTCATGTACTATAAAAATAATAATGTTAATTCTTCTGAGGTTCAAGAGAAAATATACATATCAAATGTTTAGCCAGAGTAAATGTTCTATTGTAATATGAATTATTCTTTTCCCAAACTTGATTGTCTAAATATGGCAGCATTATTGTATGTGACCTCAGGCTATAGGTAATTTTACCAGCAGTACCTGCTGCATCAATGTTCAGCTAATCAGCATTCTTAAGCTCACTATGCAACATTAAAACATCCAGAGAGGTCATAGAATTATTCCAAATATACTGTAAGTGTCTTTAAACTTCTTCCTAATTATAATGACTAGCACTGTAAATTTTAGAACAAGAATCCAATAGTATATGGCATGACACACAAGATTGCTCCTTACTCTTAAATGCTGAACCTTCTTCCAATAATTTTAATAGGATAAAGAGCATCAATCCAATGTTCCAAAGGCCAATCTAAATCCTCTTGTATATTTAATACATTAGTAACATTTTTTGCTAAATGATTAACAAAAGTAGCTGTCTTAACTTCTTTTGTCAAAGAAACTGCAGAAGCAATGGTGCTAGCAATCGATGTAATTAAAGTTGTTATACCAGCAATAATCAAGGCCATTACCCTCTTGCTTCTGCTTAAAGCCTGACTCACTTCTTCCAGTACTTGTGAGCATTTTTTTCAGAATACCAAAGTTCTGTGATACTCAGGGCAATAAAACAAAAGCTAGTTGATAGACCTCCATAACAGACATGCTGGGTTTCAACACAGTAACACAATTATAAAGTGTACAATCAATGCAACTTACATTAAATACTGTATGTGAGACAAAAGTAACTTTAACTTGACAATTAAAAGAGCCTTAACACATGTACTAACGCTTGTTTGAAATCCGGATCCTGTCCCACCTTGGTCTCTTGCTAACATAACATCATAAAGAACTGAAGCTAATTTCCAAATATGTCTCTGAAAATGACAAGTATCAGCCTTCCAAATAAAGACTATTATTTCCAATATTGGACTGATTTCTAGACCAGTAAATGTTTGAGTCCAAATGACTGGTCACATTTAAGAAAAATACATGAAGCATTATAACTTCTCTTTTTGATTCTCTGTCCCACAACACAAGGTCTAGAAATTTGAGGCAAGGCAGATTGTTCCATCAGGGATATAGGAAAGCAAAGGGACGTCAGGAAGATATGTCCATTACAGCTTCCCAGTCCCAAATGTTAGGGCACTCAGTAAGCTCACAGGTCAGCATCATTCTTTGTCCTGGTATCAGCATGTCTCACCTATCACTGAGTTAGTTCTCTGGAGTCTAGTTTCTTGAGTTCATTATATATTTTAGATATTATCCCTCTATTGTATATAGGGTTGGTAAAGCTCTTTTCCCAAACTGTGAGTTCCTGTTTTGTCCTATTAACAGTGTCCTTTGCCTTACAGAAGCTTTCCAATTTTATGAGATCCCATTTGTCTATTCTTGATCTTAGGGCATAAGCCATTAGTGTTCTGTTCAGGAACTTTTCTCCTGTGCCCATATGTTCAAGGTTCTCCCCCACTTTCTCTTTTATTAGTTTCAGTGTATCTGGTTTTATGTGGAGGTCCTTGATCCCCTTGGATTTGAACTTTGTACAAGGAGATAAGAATGGATTGGTTTGCATTCTTCTAAATGCTGACCTCCAGTTGAACCAGCACCATTTATTGGAAATGCTATTCTTTTTCAACTGGACAGTTTTAGCTCCTTTGTCAAAGATTAAGTGAATATAGGTGATTGGGTTCATTTCTGGGTCTTCAATTCTATTCCATTGATCTTCTTGCCTAACTCTGTACCAATATCATGCAGTTTTTTAGCACTATTGCTCTGTAGTACAACTTAAGGTTAGTGGTGGTGATTCCCACAAAAGATCTTTTACTGTTGAGAGTAGTTTTTGCTATCCTGGGTTTTTGTTATTAGAAATAAATTTGAGAATTTCTTTTTCTATCTCTATGAAGAATGAAGTTGGAATTTTGATGGGGATTGCATTGAATCTGTAGATTGCTTTTGGTATGATGACCATTTTTACTATATTAAACCTGCCAATCCATGAGTATGGAAGATTTTTCTATCTTCTGAGATCTTGGATTTTTTTCTTCAGGAACTTGAAGTTCTTATCATATAGATATGTCACCTACTTGGTTAGATTCACACCAAGGTATTTTATACTATTTGAGACTATTGTGAATGGTGTCTTTTCTCTAATTTCTTTCTTAGCCATTTTATTCTTTGAACAGAGGAAGGCTACTGAGTTCTTTGAGTTAATTTTATATCCAGCCATTTTTGCTGCAGTTGTTTATCAATTTTTAGGAGTTCTTTGTTGAAAGTTTGGAGTCACTTAAGTATACTATCATATCATCTGAGAATACTGATATCTTGACTTCTTCCTCTCCAATTTGTTTCTATTTGACTTCCTTTTGTTGCCTAATTGCTCTGGCTAGGACTTCAAGTACTATATTGAATAGGTAAGGAGAGCAGGCAGCCTTGTGTAGTCCCTAATTTTAGTGGGATGACTTCAAGTTTCTCTCCATTTCGTTTGATATTGGCTACTGGCTTGCTGTATTTTGCTTTTACTACGTTTAGGTATGAACATTCAATTCCTGCTCTTTCCAAGACTTTTACCATGAAGGGGTGTTGAATTTTTTCAAATGGTTTCTCAGCATCTAGTGAGATGATCATACAGTTTTTTCATTGAGTTTCTTTATATAGTGGATTATGTTGATGGATTTCTGTATATTGAGCCATCCCTGCATTCCTTTGATAAAGCTTACTTGATCATGATGGATGATTGTTTTGATGTGTTCTTGGATTCAGCTTGCTAGAATTTTACTGAGTATTTTTGCATCGATATTCATAAGGGAGATTGGTCTGAAGTTCTCTTTCTTTCTTGGGTCTTTGTGTAGTTTAGGAATGAGCATAATTGTGGCTTCATAGAACGAATTGGGTAGTGTTCCTCCTGTTTCTATTTTGTGGAAAGGTTTATAGAGAATTCGTATTAGGACTTTTTGGAATGTCTGACAGAATTTTTCTCTAAAACCATCTGGTCCTGGGCTTTTTTGGTGGGGAGACATTTAATGACTATTACTTTAGGGGTTATAAGAACTTTTAGATGGTTTATCTGATCCTGATTTAAATTTAGTACAGGATATCTGTCTAGAAAATTGTCCATTTCATCCAGATTTTCCAGTTTTGTTGAGTATAGGCTATTGTAGTAGGATCTGATGAATTTTTTAATTTCTCCAATTTCTGTTTTTATGTTTCCCTTTTCAATTCTGATTTTATTAATTTGGATACTCTCTCTAAAGCCCTCTGGTTAGTCTGGCTAAGGGTTTATCTATCTTGATTTTTTTCAAAGATCCAGTTCCTGTATTTTGTTGATTCTTTGTATTGTTCTTTTTGTTTCTACTTGGTTGATTTCAGCTAATGATTTGATTATTTTCTACCATCTACCCCTCTTGGGTGTATTTGCTTCTTTTTGTTCTAAAGCTTTCAGGTGTGCTATCAAGCTGCTAGTGTATAGTTACTCCATTTTCTTTTTTGTAGGGACTTAGAGCTATGAGTTTTTCTCTTATTACTGCTATCTTTGTGTCCCATAAGTTTTGGTATGATGTATGTTCATTTTCATATAATTCTAACAAGTCTTTTATTTCTTTCTTTATTTCTTCCCTGACCAAGTTATCATTGAATAGAACATTGTTCAGTTTCCCCATGTGTTTGATTTTCCATTGATTTTATCAATATGGAAGACCAACCTTAGTCCATGGTGATCTTTTAGGTTGAGTGGGATTGTTTCAACTATATTGTATCTTTTGAGGCCTGATTAGTGACCAAGTATATGGTCAGTTTTGGAGAAGATACCATTAGTTGCTAAGAAGAAGTTATATTCTTTTGTTTTTGGATGAAATGTTCTATAGATATCTGCTAAATCCAGTTCGTTCATACCTTCTAGTTTCACTGTGTCTATGTTTAGATTCTGTTTCTATGATTTGTTCATTGATGAGAACGGAGTGTTGAACTTTCTCACTATTATTGCGTGAGGTATAATGTGTGCTTTGTGCTTTAGTAAAGTTTCTTTTATGAATGGGGGTACCATTTTATTTGGATCATTGATGTTCAGAATTCAGATTTCAACTTGGTAGATTTTTCCTTTGAAATTATAAAGTGACCTTCCTCATCTTTCTTGATAATTTTTGTTGAAAGTCAATTTTATTCAGTGTTAGAATGGCTACTCCAGCCGTTTCTTAGGATCATTTGCTTGGAGAATGGTTTTCCAGCCTTTTATTCTGAGGTAGTGCCTGTCTTTGTCACTGAGGTGTGTTTACTATATGCAGCAAAATATTGGGTTATGTTTACCTATTCAGTCTGTTAGTATATGTCCTTTAATTGGAGAATTAAATCCATTGATAATAAGAGATAGTAAGGAAAAGTAATTGTTGCTTTCTGTTATTTTTGTTATTAGAGCTGGAGTTATGTTTGTGTGGCTATCTTCTTTTTGGTTTGTTGAAAGATTACTTTCTTGCTTTGAATAGGGTATAATTTCCTTCCTTGTGTTAAAGTTTTTCCTCTATTATCCTTTGTAGGGCTTGATTTGTGGAAAGATATTGAGTAAATTTGATTTTGTCACAGAATATCTTGGTTTCTCCATCTATGGTAATTGAGAGTTTTTATAGTAGCATGGGCTGGCATTTATGTTCTCTTAGGGTCTGTATGATATCTGTCCTGCATCTTCTGGCTTTTATAGTCTCTGGTGAGAGGTCTGGTGTAATTCTGAAAGGTCTGCCTTTAAACGTTACTTGACCTTTTTCCTTTACTGCATTTAATATTCTTTCTTTCTTTTTTATATATATATATTTAGTGTTTTCATTATTATGTGAAGGGAGACATTTCTTTTCTGATCTAGTCTATTTGGAGTTCTGTAGGCTTCCTGTATGTTCATAGGAATACTTTTCTTTAGGGTATGGAAGTTTTCTTCTATAATTTTGTTGAAGATATTTACTTGTCCTTTAAGTAGGGAATCTTCACTGGCTTCTATACCTATTACCTTTAGGTTTGGTCTTCTCATTTTGTCCTGGATTTCCTGGACATTTTTCACTTTCTTTGACAGTTATGTCAATGTTTTCTATGGAATCTTCTGCACCTGAGATTCTCTCTTCTATCTCTTGTATTCTTTTTGTGATGTTTGCATCTATGACTCCTGATCTCTTTCCTCGGTTTTCTGTCCCCAGGATAGTCTCCCTTTGTGATTATTGTTTTTTCCTGTTTCTACTTCCTCTTTTATGTCCTAGTTGGTGTTGTTCTATTTTCTTCACCTGTTTGTTTGTGTTTTCTTGTAATTCTTTAAGGTACTTTTGTGTTTCCTCTTTAAGGGCTTCGAATTGTTTACTTGTGTTCTCCTGTATTTTTTTGTGGGAGTTGTTTATATCCTCTTAAAATACTGTATCATTAACATGAGAAGTGATTTTAAATCCAAATATTGCTTTTCATGTGTCATGGAGACATTCAGGACTTGATATGGTAGGAGAACTATGTTCTGATTATGCCAAGTAATCTTGGTTTTTGTTGCTTATGTTTTTGCACTTGTCTTTTGCCATCTGGTTATCTCTTGTGCTACCTTCACTATCTATCTCTGGAGCCTGTCTGTCTTGTTATCTTGTTTTTGTCAGCCCTCCTCAGAGTCCAGCTGTCTCTGTGATCTTGTGGATCCTGAGATCCTGGTCGAGATAGCTCCTGAGATTAAGGCTGCTTCTGGGATCCTGAAATCCTGGTGTGACCAAACTCCTGAGATCCTTTGATCCTATTATCCTATGTGCCTGGATGTGTTAAAGCTCCTTGGATTCCAACCTCCTCTGGGTTTTTGGGGATTGGGTCCAGAGCTCTTGTGCCCTAGGACTGTTCAGAGCACTGGCACAGATTGGAAGGATCCCAAAGGAGTTCATGGGTTCCTGTGGGTCCCAATTACTCCCTGGTTTTTTGGAGGGTGGGGTGTTATGGCCTTCTCACCTACAATCCTGGGTATGTTAGAGCTCCTGGGAGTCCAGCCTTCTCTGGGTTTTGGGGAATGGGTGCAGAGCTAGTGTCCTAGGACTGCTCAGGTTACTGGTACATACCAGAGGGATCCCAAGCCACTGGCCATGATCTTCATCAATTTCTTTCTCAGTCAGTTTGTCATCTACATATAAGATAGCTACTGGTATCTGTTTATGAATTGTGTATTTTATCACTTTGCTGAAAGTGGTTATCAAGTGTAGAAGTTTTTTGGCAGATTTTTAAAAGGTCTTTTATATATAAAATTATGTCATCTTTACATAAATAGACTTTTATTTGTGCCTTTCCTCTTTGTCTTCACGTGATCTCCTTTAATTGTCTGATTACTCTAGCTGAAACTTCAAGTATTACATTTAATAGGTATGGAGAGTTTGGACATCCTTTTCTCATTTAGGATTTTAGTGGAAATGCTTCAAGTTTATCTCAGTTTATAAAGGATATTAGCTGTAGAGTCACTGTAAATGATTTTTATTATGTTTCAATGTGTCCTTATCTTTACTCTGTGGGACTTTTATCATAAAAGGGTGTTAGATTTTTATCAAAGGCCTTCTCTGCATCTAATGGGAGAATGATAAGATTTTTTTCCTTTACTTTGTTTATGATTACTCTGATTATTTATTTACTTAACATCTGTTGAAGCATCTCTGTGTCTCTGGAGTGAAATGAATGCAATCATAGTGGATAATTTCTTTGATGTGATCTTAAATTCAACTTACAAATATCTTGTTATCTTGTTATATATATTTTGAACATACATGAAACATATATATACATATACATATACATATGCATATGCATATGCATATACATATACATATATATGTTGAATCTTTCTGCAGCTTTTGCATTAGGATACTAAAGACTTCATTAAAAAAATTAGAAAATGTTCCTGTTCCTTCAGTTTATATTTTGCACACTGATTTGAGAAATAGTGGCATCAGTTCTTTGAAGTTCTGGTAGAATTCTTCACCAAATCCTACTAATCCTGAGATCTACTTATTGGGAAATTTTAATTAGTGTTTTTATTTTATTAAGGTTTCTGGATGTGGTTAAATGATTAAATTTCATCTTCATTTTTAAGTGATATATATCAAACATTTTCTTTCAGATTTTCCAGTTATGTAAAATATTCTTTCTTTCTTTCTTTCTTTCTTTCTTTCTTTCTTTCTTTCTTTC